>NC_056737.1:969025151-969080151 GCF_019279795.1 Protopterus annectens | reverse complement strand
GGAGAACCTCTTGCTGTGAGGCGGCAACGCTAACCGCTGCACCACCGTGGCCACCCAAGTTGTCTGTTTTCCTAACTAAACAAAAATGAACAACTTATCGGAAGTCCTGAAAGATTTTGTTGTTTCATGATAGTACCCGTGTTGTTTGCAGACATCCAACATATGAAGTATGTTTTCTCCCTCATTTTTGGGTTCTGGAAAGAAAATAGGGAGACGGGTAGTTTGGCTTGGGGTAAACTCAGATACTACTTTAGACATTAAAGAAGGATTAGTTCTCAAAGAAACCCTGTTGTTATGTAAAATGAAATAAGGACCCACTACAGGAGTTTTCAGCTCGGATGTTCTTCTTATAGATGTCAGAGCAATAAGTAAGACTGTTTCCCATGTGAAAAACCTCAAGTCAGCCTGATGAGCTGGTTCAGATGGAAAAAGTGTTAGTTTTTCAAACTCAAAATTAAGATCCCAGTGAGGGGGCTACTGGTTTTCTATGTTGGCTTCTTGTGTAGAACCTCTTTCAAAAACATCTTGAGATAAGACTTCATTGAAAAAGAGGGATTCATTTGCAGCTTGAAATGGTTGACAGTTGAACACAGACACAGGAGTAAAACGGGCATAGGACAGTAACTCTGGAGTAAGACAGGCCATACAATAGTAACTCGTATAGATACTGTAAAACCTGAGAAAAAACAGCCTAGAATGAGTGCTGGTTGTTTTGATGGCACCAACTAGAAAACCTTTTCTGCCTCCATTATTACCTGCTGCACATCCACTGAAAATGGGTGCAGTTAGTTGCAGTTGTGGGATGGGATGTATCAAACATGGCTGATCTTGTGTGAGTAAATCCAGTCTGTTAGCAACCTTGTGGTAATTGCCCCTGGCCATTTTCAGAAGAAGGGAGAATTACTGTTGCTGGGCCTGAAGGCAGTCACCACAGCGATCTTTGGGAAGTCCTTTTGGATCTTTATAAGTACCCTTGAAATCATTGGGAAGTGTGGGAAAGCATACAGGAACATTTCTATCCAAGGAAATGAAAATGTATTTTTCTTCCAGGCCTTATTACATGGAGTTATTGAACAAAAGTTTGCTAGCTAATTGTTTAGGAGAGGCAAAACGATCTACTTGAAGTGTTCCCCACAGACTGGTCAGAACTTGGAAGACTCCCCTGATTCCGTTTTCCATTTGAGAGGGTCTGCACTGGTCCTTCTCAACTTGTCTGCCTTGCAGCTTTGCTCTGATGGGATGTAAGATGCCTGTAGACTAAAATTGTGTTGTAAAGCTACAGCCCATACTAACATGGCTAGTCTGCAAAGGGTGTAAGAGCTGGTTCCCCCTTAGTTGTTTGTTTACCACATCAGTGCGGTGTCTGTAAACACTTGGAGGTGTCCTGGGAATCAGAAATGATTGAGAGTTGAGAACTTTATAAGAGCTAACATCTCTTTTATGCTGATGTGTTTTGGTCTGTCTCTTTTTTTCCAGTGCCCCTGTATGTTTATGTCCACTGACACGGCTCCCCAGGCAAAGTCTGAAGTTTTGGTTCATAGTGACTGCGCTACAGAGGGAAGGGAAAAGAGGACTACTGGATTCTGAGAAATTTGGTGTCCACCATATAATCTCCCTGTTTACAAATCCTAAAACTGGAATTTGATAAGTCAATGAGTGTTAATGCTGGGAACAAAGATATTTCAGATACCACTGTATCTTTCTCGTGTGGAATCTTGCAAAAGGTATCTTAAGAATCACAGATGCCATGACACCCAGAATCCTGAGGAATTCCCTTGCTGAAACTGAAGTGTGAGGGGGAAACCCAAGACATGCATCTAAATATAGATCTATTTTTTCCTGTAGAAGAAAAACTCTTTGCAATGAGGTGTCCAACAGGCACCACAGAAAAACAATCATGTGAGAAGGAGTCAGAAGAGACTCCAGAATTTTTCCTTTGAATCTCATTCTGTGTAGGAGATGCCTTACTCAAGAGGGAGATTCCTGATACTTTGAAAAAAGACTCTGCAGAAGTAATCAAGTTGTCTAAGTAAAGAAAAATGTGGATACCCCACATTCTGCAGTGAATGCTCACAGCAGCCAAATACTGTGTGAACACTCGTGGAGCAGTGGATAACCTAAAGGGTAAGGCAGAGAACTATTAATGTCATCCAGACACAAAAAACTTTAAGAAACATCTGAAATCTGGATGAATAGGACTGTGATGGTATGCATCCTTTAAATCTCGAGTCACTAAGAAGGTCAAATGAAGAAGGATTAATAGGTTGTGAAGTGAAATCATTTTGAACTTTTGTATCAACATAGACTGGTTTAGGAAAGGAAGACACAGAACTGTTCTCCAAGAATTTTATTTCTTTGGCACTGGAAACATTCGATAGTAAAATCCTTCTTATTTTAGCTCCTGTCAGCATAAGGGCGTTAACTGCCTTGACGCTACTCATTGCTGAGAAGGGAGAAGTGACAGATTGGAGTATAAAGCTTTTTTGTTTCACTTCTTCACTTAGTGCTGAGGGCTGCCAGATCATGGAGTGACACCAGGTGTCAGAAGAGCCAGCTACTGCACTGCAATGAATAATCGTTTTCCACACTCAGCTGTCAACAATTTTTAATACTTTCCCTTCTGACACAGTTTTATCAGGAGCAGTTCTTTCTGTTGGAACATACACACAGTGGGGTGTTTCTAATTAACAAATCGTGCTGTCAAATACCAGGTCAGTTCCTTATTTGTACTTTCATAAATTTAATGCAGTATATTCCTTCCAGTTTCTTCTATGTTGTTGCAGAAAATCTTAGGCATTCTCTGTGTGCTGTGTCTTCTAATTGTCCTATTTTACAAACTGTTTTTCTTGAGAGGCCTCATATTCATCCAGTTTTTTCCCTCATTTCAGCCTCTGATCTCTGCAATTTTTATCAGCTCATCTGACTGACTACCAAAGCTTCTGTTCTTTTCAATCTTTTGGCATTTGACTTTATATATTCCCCCAGTGTCTCACTTGTTTTAAACGCCTATGAGTGGATTTGATTTATTTTTCTTATGAATTACTGGAAGACATCTCCTGTACCAGACCTGGAGTCTGAACTGCATTTTGCTGGGGATCTGCATGTCTGTCCCAACTAGAGTTTTTTTCTTTTCTTTTCTGGTTGATGCTCACTAAACTCTTTATTGACATTCAAGCAGTGTAGTGACTAACCAGTAACAGAATTTTACCCAAATTGTTAACTCTTACTGGCTTTTTTATACCGCTGTCATTCTTCACGTTTGTAAAACGTTGTCAACCTGCTGCTCAGTCTGCAGCCATCTTGTAAGTTCAGAGCAATGTTGAGTGCTATTTCTTGGTTTTCTAACATAAGAAAGATTTGTATTTTTCCTTTGCTTCAGAAGCTAATCTCACTTCATGGTTTGCTTTACTGGTAATTTTAGTGCTTTTCAATTTCTTGGTGATATTTTTATACTGTCCTCATTCTGAGCAGTAATACCCTTACTGTAGGCTTTTTTCTGTTATAAAGCTTGTTTGTTGACTACCAAGGGGGTTGTTAGTTTCTCATTGCTTTGGCTTTATTTGGCAGTACTAGAGTGATGCATTTTTCTAAAACGACATAAAACTCCTTAGTGAAGTTGACTGCTTTTTTAGGGTCAACAGCAGTGATGTCATGGTTAAATTTAGAGATTTCATCATATAATTGTATAAAGTTAACACCTTTTAAAGTTGTTAAATATGGAGATGTAGGTAACAGGAAGTTTGGCAATTTTGACAGTAAATGGTACTTGTTTGTGGTCAAACTCAACTGGAGAAGGAGAGAATACAGTATGAAGTAGGTAGAGGCAATATCAGTGAGGATAAGAACTAAAATATGTTGGCCTCTAGAGGGTTCACTTCACTGTTTGATCTTGGAAATTCCTGTTTATTAAATCCAAACATCTCTGGGCATACCCTATATTAAAGGTATAGGTGCTGCAATCTATGACTGGGTTAATTGTAGTCACTTTTTGGATGATTGAGTTATTGCTTATAGGTTCATAGGATATTAATAGGCTAACGGCCCAAGAGCCCTTACAAGCCTGGCCATATTTATCCAAAGTTTCCCAATTCACAATAGCTAGGTGAACGAAGTGCACAGAGGTATGAGCCTATGCCATGGTATCTAATACCGATTTAGTCTGTCCATGAGGGACATTGACGCCACCCCAGGAGTAATTTGTGATTACACATACATTGATCTACATTGTGCTTGAAGAGGTTCAGGGAAGAGCTTTGCTTCACATGAATGGGAAGATTGTTCCAGAGAAAGGATAGTCTCTGAAAGACGTATCTCTCTCTCCAACATGATTTGTTCATGTCAGAGACTAGGTTAATATCCCTGGAACAAGTGACCTTTGTGCAGTTTGATTTATGAATGTGTTAACATTTCCTTCAGGGCTGGATTGGAGACTGCCTTGTAATACAGACACAGATCGCCCCTTACTAGTCTGTAGGAGACAATAGAGTGTGATAGGGCTTTTAGTCTTTCTGCATAGGACTTTTTTGCATACACTGTATCATGCTGGTGTGGAACTTAGAACCTCTGGGGTCACACCAGCTGTTGCAGATGTCTGAAGAGGTACATGCAAAAGGGTGCATTTTACTCGATTATTGGTCTGCTGAGGGCAAAGTACAGTGGAATTATAATGTCCTTTAACTCATTCCCTCCAGTACAACTCTTTTGAATGTGTAACTTTAACTCCCAGTGGGTGTGGCTTGAGCCTTTAAAAAAATGAAGTTAGCACCTTAGAAATACAAATAGACAGAGGTCAGATATCAATGCAGTTGTGTTTACCATCATGTATGCTTCAAGATAAAATATTCTGATACCTTGTATATAGCATGGTTTTGGAATTATTAATGCAAATATGAACAAGCAATATTTGACACCTAGAGGCGCAGTAGGAGGGATCTGCAGAAAAATCTGGAGATGCACTCATCTATAATGAACTAACCTGGATGCTATGTCCTTACTTTTGAATTATGCCCCATGGGAGGACATCCTTACCACTGTGGACACATGTTGGTTGAAATTAATGTTACAGTCAACCTGAGTACCCAGATCACATACTAATGGGTCTACTCTTAGGGGGGTCCTGTTTATATTGTAATAAGCTGGGGTATTTGCTTTCCCAAAGGAAATAATTATGCATTTGCTTGTATTCAATTTCAATCCATGGCTCTGGCAACAAT
Organism: Protopterus annectens; assembly: GCF_019279795.1. Taxonomy (NCBI): domain Eukaryota; kingdom Metazoa; phylum Chordata; order Ceratodontiformes; family Protopteridae; genus Protopterus; species Protopterus annectens. The sequence continues at coordinate 969,074,938 of NC_056737.1, read as the reverse complement.
CATTTGTCCAAGTTATTCCTTTCTGCAGTATATCAGTATCATTCAGGATTCAGTGATTGCACCCATCCACGAACTTGTTCAGCCAAAGGCCGTCTAGGTTTCCCTTGACTTCTAAGAAATAAATTCTGAACAGGGAAAGTCCTAGAACAGAACCTGAATTCATCCACTTTGACAGTATAGTCCTGTTGGTGAGCCATTTGGTTAACCACCTGGCGACCAAGACTTTATGCCCAGTTAAGAGAGTTTCTCTATAATACCTGAGTGGGGGATTGTGTTGTCAGGGCCCAGAGATGCCGTGTTTTTAGCCTTAGAGAGTGCAGAGATGACCTGCTGCCTTAAGATAATAGACTGAGGAATGGTGGCAGGTATACTTTGGGGATGACATTTGGTGACGGGTGGTGAAGTTTGATCCAAATCTGTTAGGTTGCAAGTTGGCTATTTCCTCTGTGCGAGTATGGGTGGTACTATCCATAACCTGCTCTGCACATAGCTGGGTATTCCTCTTAAGATTTCGGACATAGTTAAAAAAATGTTTTGTGATTTACCTTGGCTGGGGAGGCTATTTATGCTTCATAATTTGCTTTTGAGGACTTGACTAGCCCTCTGATTTGTTTGTTTAGACTAGTGAGGGAATTTATTCATCTGCTGAGTCTTTTCCCACCTGTGTTTGGACATTAGTTTTTTTTTCTTTTGTTGTATAAACTGTTTATACCAGTGATCCATCAGGGTGGCTTATTTTTCCGGCAAGACCTGGGTTTAATTTGGTCTGGTATTGCCGATTCTGTGCATTTACTTAAGAGGCTATACAGGGCATTGGTGTACACCTCTGCACAGGACTCTGCATTTTCTATTTCTTAGTTCGGGGGAGGTTTGAAATTTCTTATGCCATTGCGTAGTAGGAGATAATTTGTCCTAGAGAATTCTTTAGTGCTTTTGAGCTTGATTGGGTATCTGGCCTTATATTTATTTCAAAGTAGACCATTTTATGATCCAGTCTTACCAAAGAAGACATTCAGCCATTTTGTGATCCAGCCTTACCAAAGAGGACATTCAGTGTGTGTGTGTGTGTGCGGGGGGGGGGGGTACAATGCTCCCACATGTTAGTGAGTACTATATCCAGGTTATTTGAGCCCCTAGTGGGTCTGCCAACCAGCTGTTTCAGAGTATTTGAATTGACATAGTCCAGAAACATCTGAGCCTGCATGTTGGTGGTCCCCAGTCAATGGTAGGTTAGTTAAAATTACCCATGAGTAAGGCATTGGGCTGCATGGTGAGTGAATCCAGTAAGTCCAGGTACGCAGTATGTTTTTCCTGGTTCGTGGTGGGGACCTATAGCTAGCGATGGTGTGGTAGGGGATTTTGCCTGTGATTAGTTGAATATGGAGTAGATCAAGAGAGTCATTCTGTGTGACCAGTCTTGAGGTGAACTTGTCCTTCGTGAAAATGGATACACCTCCTTCTTTGGTTCTTTCTTGCTCAGTTGATGGTCTGAATGTATGGAAGGCGTTGTAACCTTGCACTGCTGGGGTGCTTTCCACGAGTTTGAACTATGTCTTGGTGACTACACAGATGACAGCATATTCCAAGGAGAGGAGTGCTTATAGGGACTGCAGTTTCTTGTTTAGATTCCTAGCATTGAGCAGAAGTACTTTGAGCTTATCAAGGGAAGATTTTGTTATGTTGGGAGGTTGGTTACTTTGACATTGCCTAAAAAAGACACTATTGGGGTGGCTAATGTCTTTGCCAGATGTTCTTCGTGTTTCACTGTTGCAGTCATCACACTTGGGTTATCCTGCCAGGGGTAGCCCTAAGTCGGCTCGAATACCAGAGGCTTTGTATTTCTGCGTCAGTTGCTGTCACTCCAGGACTGACGTCAGGTCGTCAGTGGTATAAAATCAGGCAGCCAACGCTATTACGTCAGTCTTTCTTGCCGAGGAGCCCGAAGCAGAAGCAGATCTCACGAGTGCCGGTCAGCCACTACCTGAGATGTTCTTCGTGTTTCACTGTTGCAGTCATTACATTTGGGTAATCTGCTGGCAGGTTGCCCTCAGTCGGCCTGAATAATAAAGTCTTGGGTCCTGCATCGGTTGCTGTCTCCTCTTCCATGATGTCAGGTCATCAGGGGTATAAAACATGCAGCCGACGCCATTTTATTCAATCTTTCTTGCTGCGCGGTGCCCAAAGCAGAAGCAGTTTGCAAGTGCCGGTCGGCCGACTCCTGAAATTTTCCTATTCGAGTTTCAGAACCGAAGTCTTCAAACTAAAACTAAGTATCCCGTTGGGGAAACTTCTTGCTCCTTACTGATGTCAGTAAAAGGTAATTGCATTACTTGTGGGAAGCAAATACCTCATAGTGATTTTCATTTGTACTGTATTCCTTGCCTAGGCCCTGATCACAACGTGCCTTTCTGTCGGTTTTGTGCTAGATTTAACCAACGCACTATTAAACGTCGGTATATTTTTGCTTCTAAATATTTTGGTTCAAGATTTAACTATCCTGAAATGTCGTCGGTTAGCAATCCGACTACCGGAGTTCACAAAAAATGCAAGGAAAAAGACAGAGACAGACCGTCGAGGTCCAAAACCGATGACGAAGCTTCTCCTAAGCCAGTCACCGGTTCGCCGGTACTCAGTGAGGTGCTTTCGCAGCCCCTGATACCCGCTACTTTTGAGTCGCAGGCCTCTACCGAGACCCATTTTGAGTCCGGTATGCCGTGAGATTCTCAGAGTATTGAACCCACGGATGTATATCCCTTGGATGGGTCTGGAGCCGCTGAGCAGGCACCGGCTTCTGAGGGTGTTTTCAGGCCTCAACATTTTTATATTAAACTGATGCCAGCAACAAAAACAAGATCAAAAACAACTTCTATGTCTAAAAAATTGACGTATGAGCCACGTGCTTAGGCCCCTATGTCTACAAAATGATCAAAGTGGCTGAGGATTTAATTATCTTGATCAGGGGTTCCCAACCCCTCCCTGCTAAGAGGTCTAGGCAAGGCACTGATTATGAATCTTCAGATCAGGTTTCCATTTCTTCTGATTCCTCTTCTGATCAGGAATTTTCTATTCCACCCTATGAGGATTCTGATGCAGAGGAATCCATCCCATCTGCATCTCCTCCTGAGGATTACTCTTTTGGAGAGACTTTGTATACTTTAAGGGAACATTTTCACTGGGAGAGTCAAGACTTCTCTGAATCAAAAAAGAAGCTTAGGGATTTCCTTCTTCTTCCTCAGCATAGGCCTTTGGCAATACCTCCTGTATTAGACATTGTTGATTATGTGTTCTCGGAATCGAGCATGGCTCCTGATTCCCTGCCTCCGGCCCCTAGTAAGCCAGACGGATATTACAGGGTTCCTAACTCCCACAAATTTCTTTAAAAAAAATCCTGCTGCTGATCCTGAAACTATTTCTCAGGGTCCCAAGGGTGTTAAGGCTTCTACATCCAAAAATCTTACCCCTTCTGGTAGAGATTCCAGGGCGCTGGATAGATGGGGTAAGAAGGTTTATACATCTGCAACCTTGGCAATCAGGGCTTTAAACTGCCAGTTTCATATGCTTAAATATCAACAGCATGTTATGGGCTTGCTGAAACAGAAAATTATGTTGATTTCTGATTGTGTGGAAAATAAAGAGTTACAGGATTTATTGCATTCAGCAGAACAGGCTGGAAAGCATACTTTGCAATGTGGTTTTGATTCCTTGGAGGCCTCTTGTAGAGCCGCCGTTAGTGGATCTGTGATTAGAAGGCATGCCTGGCTCCAGGAGCAAAATCTGCCTCCTCATGTTAAAGCTAAATTGTTGGATGCCCCTTTGCAGCATGATGCTCTGTTTGGTAATAAGGCAGAAGAGGTTTTAAAGAAAATGGAAGTCCAAGCTAAATCTATGCAAACTGTAAAAGATTTCTTGCAAGTGCAGCCACCCAGGTTCAGTAGGTACTGGCCTACTAAAATTTGGTCCTTTCCTGTGTCCAACAGAGCCACTCAGGGCAAACCCAGGTGCTCAAAAGTCTCCAGATATCAATCACAGGGTTCTTACAGGTCAAAGCAATGGGGTGCCTCCACCTCTAAATCTGGAGGAAACAAAGCACAACCCTACAGTAAGCAGTCTCAATGACTTTCCTCTACCATCGCCAAGCACTTATCTTTTGGCAGCCCCCATTGGGGATAAACTAGCACTTCATGCTCAGAACTGGCAGTTAATTACCCAGGACAAGTGGGTATTAAACATAGTATCCCAGGGGTACAGATTTCATTTCCATACTTTGTCAATTTCAAATGGATGGCCGGATCTGCCACAAAACCAGTGGGCAGAGGCCCAGAAACAAGTCATGTCCCTCATGGATATGGGGGCTAGCCAACCAGTACCAGAAAAGGAAAAAGGACAAGGTTTTTATTCAAGACTTTTCCTGGTACCCAGAAAAGACAATTCATGGCGTCCAATACTGGACTTATCGATTCTGAACATGATGTTCTTCATCTCACATTGCTGCAGTCCTTACATATGGGTAGTCCGCTGTCCTCGGTCGGCCCGAATACCAAAGTATTAGGCTGACGTCGGTCAAGGCGCTTAAAACTGACATCAGGACGTCAGGGTACAAAAGCGCATGACCGACGTCATTTCCTCAGTCTTTTTTGCCGCATGGTCCGATGCAGAAGCAGCGTTGCAAGTGCCGTTCGGCGTTCTGAAATTTTTCGAGTTCGGAGTTTCAGACCGAATCCAAGTTGGCTAAGTACCCCGTTGGGGATTATTTTGGTTTTTTCTTGCCTCAGTGTTTTACCGGATGTCAGAAAAAGTGAATAACTGTATTTCTTGTGGGAAACAGATACCGCATAGGGATTATCATTCTTTGTGTATTCCTTGTTTGGGGCCTGAGCACGTCGTTGTTGGGTGTCGCTTTTGTGCTAGGTTCAATAAGCGCACTATTAAGCGAAGGTTGGATTGTGCTAGGCTCGTGTTTGGGAAGCGGTGGAATTATAATATGCCGTCGGATTCTCCGCGCCGCTTCTGCGAAGAAGCGCAAAGACAAAGCAGTTAAACCCAGGCAAAATGAGTCGTCCGTTCCGGACGCCGGTTCTTTAGAGGCTTCAGTGGAACCGGTGGTTCCGACGGAGGCTTCTCTGGAGTCTCAGGGGGAAACTTTGATTTTGCAGGAGGTGGTCTCTCAGGAGGCAGGTCAGGCTGAAGGGGCTTCCCAAGTTACTGTACTCCCCTCCCTTCCTAGGGTGGTTAGGCCTTCTCCTTCTGTTTCCAAGGCTTCTCCCAGAGGCAGGCCAGTTTCAGCTTCTGTTGGTGTCACTCCTAGTTCAGCAGGGTCTGTGCCTAAGAAACACATGCTTAAAATGGCAGAAGATTTAATTACTCTGATTAGAGGTTCTATGCCCCCTCCTGATAAGAGGCCTAGGGTGGAGCCAGAGTTGGGAAGTTTTGAGCAGGCTTGGATATTTCAGAGTCTTCAGCTGAAGACTTGCAGGAGTATTCTCCTTATTCTGATTCTGATGCAGATGATTCCACTCCTTCTGCTTCTCCTCCAGAGGATTTTTCTTTTCAGAGACACTTCATTCTATGAGGGAACATTTTAAGTGGGAAGGTCAGGACTTCTCTGATTCTAGGAAAAGGCTTAGGAGTTTTGCTGTTACTCCAGCATAGGCCCTTGGCTATACCCCTGTTCTGGATGTTGTGGAAGATGTGTTTGCAGAGGCTTCACTTAATCCTGATTCTCTGCCTCCTGCTCCTGTTAAACCGGATAGGTATTACAGGGTGCCTGAGGCTCATAAATATCTTTATAAGAGTCCTAGGGCGGACCCAGAAACTATTAGTCAGGGACCTAAGGGTGTCAAGGCCTCTGTTGTAAAAATCCGGTTCCTCTAGATAAAGAAGCCAGAGCTTTGGATAGATGGGGAAAGAAGGTCTATACATCTTCTACCTTAGCTATGAGGGCTTTGAATTGCCAGTTTCATATGTTGAAATATCAAAACTTTCTTCTTTCTCAATTGAAGTCTAAGGTGGATGCTCTGGCGGAAGGCATTGAGTGTAAAGAGTTGCAAGATTTGGTGCATGTCTCTGAACAAGTGGGTAAGCATTCATTACAGTGTGGTTTTGATGCTGTGCAGGCCTCGTCTAGGGTGGCTGCCACTGGCTCAGTTCTTCGCAGGCACGCCTGGTTAAAGGATCAGAATTTATCTGACCATGTTAAGACAAGGATTTTGGATGCTCCTTTGCAGTCTGATGTGTTGTTTGGTTCACCTGTGGAATCAGTCTTGAAGAAAATGGAAGACAAGGCTAAGTCTATGCAGGCTGTTAAAGATTTTTGCAAGTTCAGCCTCAAGTTTAGTAGGAATTGGCCTGCTAAGGGGTGGACGTATCCTTCTTATGATTCTCAGTCTAGGGGTAGATCTAGGCGTGGTAGGGGCAGAGCTCAGAGTTCTTTCAGGCCTAGAACAGGAGTTCACCTGCACAATCTTGGTGAGGGCAGGGGCCAGTCCTTTCGTAAACAGGCCCAATGACCTACTTTTCAGCTGCCAGATCCTTCTTGCCTGGCAGCACCTTTGGGAGGAAGGTTAGCACTCTTCAAGGAAAATTGGATGTTGATTACCCAAGACAAATGGGTATTGGATATCATACACCAGGGTTACAAGTTTTATTTCCATACCTTGCCTCCTTTCAAAGGCATGCCGGACGTTCCTCCTCAGCAAAGACTAGAGGCTCGCAAACAAGTTTCTCTACTACTTCAAATAGGGGCCATACAAACGGTTCCTCTGCCAGAAGTGGGCCTAGGATTTTATTCTCGCCTGTTTCTAGTACCAAAGAAAGGAAACACGTGGAGACCAATTTTGGATTTATCCATCCTCAACACATATCTGGACATTCCCAAGTTCAAAATGTTAACGTTACAACAGCTTTTACCTCTGCTGGGCAAAGATCACTGGATGGTGACTCTGGATCTCAAAGAGGCTTACCTTCATGTTCCTATTAGGCCCAGTTGCAGAAAGTATCTGCGTTTTCGGGCTGGGACTTCACATTATCAGTTCTCTGCATTGCCCTTTGGCTTATCTACTGCGCCCAGAGTGTTCACGAAGGTTCTGGCTCCAGTGGTAGCTTTCTTCAGGCTAAGAGGAATACAGATCCATCCTTATTTGGACGATTGCCTGATACTGGCCCAAGAAAAGGACGAACTTCTTCATCATTTACAGTATGTGATGGCAGTGTTAAGATGCCTGGGGTATTCTGTGAACGAAATAAAGTCCAGTCTAGTACCCTCTCAGGACATGTGCTTTCTGGGTGTGAGACTGAATACAGCATACCAGATGGCCTTTTTGACCCCAGACAAACAAAAGAATCTTTCTCTTTACTTCCACCAGTTGTCTCATCAGTCCAGGCTGACTGCAAGGACAGTCCTTCAAGCCTTGGGGTTCATGGCATCTTGTATTCTGGTACTTCCCAATGCCAAACTGCATATGAGGAAGCTACAATGGTATCTCAAGAATGTATGGACACAGCACTGCCAAGATTTTGGACACTGTCATTCAAATAATACCTTGCATTCAAAAGGAATTTTTGTGGTGGGCTCAGGAATGTCACCTAAACAAGGGACTCTCTGTGACCCGGCCAGAGGCGAGTCAGATTTTAACGACAGATGCCTCAGACAAAGCTTGGGGAGCTCATCTAAATGGAAAATGGATACAAGACACGTGGCCTGCCAGACTTCAACATCTACATATCAACTTGAAGGAGATGTTAGCAGTCCAATTTGCATTGATAGCTTTCAAGGATTTACTTCTTCCAGGGCAGGTGTTGATTCAAACAGACAACACAACTGTCATGTGGTACATCAACAAGCAAGGGGAACGATTCTTATCCTCTATGCAGACAAGCAATGATTTTGTGGGAGACTGCTCTCAGTTTACAGCTAAATCTTCAGGCAAGGTTTCTGCCAGGAGCACAGAACTCCTTAGCAGATGTGTTGAGCAGACAAATTATGGATCCCCACGAGTGGAAATTGGATCCTCATGTATTCCAGAGGTTGACAGTGTTATGGGGAACTCCAGACATAGATCTGTTCGCTTCTCCACTAAATTACCAGCTGCCAAAGTTTTGCACAAAAGGTTTCATCCCTCAGCTTGGAAAGTGGATGCTCTCTCATTCAATTGGAGCAATCTTCACGTGTATGCCTTTCCACCTCTGCCTCTCCTCCCAAAGGTACTGCTGAAGGTCAGACAGGACAAGCCAAACATGATTTTAATAGCTCCAGATTGGCCTCGACAGCACTGGTACCCATTACTGAGAAGTCTGGTACAGGAGCCTCCATGGCCTTTGCCTTCAATTCCTCACCTGCTGTCTCAGGAGAACGGTCATTTACTCAATGTCAAACTTCATTCTCTTCATCTGACAGCCTGGCATATTCTGGTTTAAACCCTGGAGGGTCTCAGCTTCCACAACAAGTTTTGAATGTTATTTTGGAGGCCAGAAGGCCTAGTACAAGGAAAGTTTATGCAGATAAATGGAGGAGATTTTTATTTTGGAGTACAGCAAAGGACTTTGATGTTTCTAAACCTAATTTAAGTGTGGCGCTTCAATACCTTACTGAGTTATTGGACAAAGGTTTGTCCTTCTCCTCTATAAAGGTTCATGCTGCAGCAATCTCTGCTCACTATGACTGTGACCCACCATTATTTTCTCAGCCTTTGTTTAAGCAATTCCTTAGAGGGGCAAAGAATATAAGACCCCACGTAGAGCTCCTACTCCTGCTTGGGATCTCAATTTTGTGTTGGAGAAACTCACTCTACAACCTTTTGAGCCTGCAGCATCGGCAGAGTTGAAATATTTATCTTGGAAGACTGCTTTTTGTTGGCCATTACCTCTGCGAGAAGTGTTTCTGTATTACAGGCCCTTATGGCAGTTGGGCCTTTCTTAATTTTCCACAAGGATAGGGTGTCTTTGTACTAACCCTTCTTTTATGCCTAAAGTGGTTTCTAGTGTGGCTTTAAACCAAACTATTCATTTGCCTACTTTTTATGCAAACCCCCAAAATAAAGGGGAAAAGATTTTGCACACTTTGGATATACACAGACAGTTGCGATATTATTTGAGCAGAACTAAAGGGTTCAGGCAGTCTCAGCAGTTGTTTGTTTCTTTTGCTTTGGGTTCTCAGGGCAGACCTGTTTCAAAACAAACTATTTCTAAGTGGATTGGTTGTTGTATTGCTTTCTGTTATTCCCATCATGGTAAGGAGATTCCAGCTGGGATTAGGCCTCATTCCACTAGGGCTACTGCCACTTCTACAGCTTTTTAAGGGGTGGCTACTAAAGATATTTTGGAAGCAGCTACTTGGAGTTCAGTGCATACTTTCTCTAAGCATTACCACCTTCCACTTTACTCTAAATCTAGGGCTGGATTTGCAACTGCAATTTTACAAGGCATGTTGGCAGCTCCTAATGCTTTATAGTTTTGCCATCCTCCCTTTCCTCTGCTTTGGGATTCTACCCATATGTAAGGACTGCAGCAATGTGAGATGAAGAACATAGTACAGATGTTCTTCATCTCACATTGCTGCAGTCCTAACACTTGGGTAGTCCGCTGTCCCAGTCGGCCCGAATACCAAAGTATAAGGCTGACGTCGGTCAAGGCGCATTAGTCTGACGTCAGGACGTCAGGGTACAAATGCGCATGACCGACGTCATATCCCCAGTCTTTTTTGCAGCATGGTCCGATGCAGAAGCAGTATTGCGAGTGCAGGTTGGCGTTCTGAAATTTTCTGAAGTCGGAGTTTCAGACCGAATCAAAGTTGGCTAAGTACCCCGTTGGGGAATATTTTGTTTTTTTCTTGCCTCAGTATTTAACCGGATGTCAGAAAAAGTGAAAAACTGTATTTCTTGTGGGAAACAGATACCTCATAGGGATTACCATACATTGTGTATACCTTGCTTAGGGCCTGAGCACGACGTTGTTGGATGTCGCTCTTGTGCTAGATTTAACAAACGCACTATAAAGAGAAGATTAGACTGTGCCAGGTTAGTTTTGGGAAGCGTTGTAATTATAAAATGCCGCCGGATGCTCCGGCCGCTTCGTCTAAAAGCGCAAGGACAAAGCAGTAAAGCCTAGGTTGGAAGAACCGTCTGTCCCGGACGTCGGTTCTTTAGAGGGCTCGGTGGAGCCGGAGGTTCTGCCAGAAGTTTCCTTGGAGTCTCAGGGAGAGACTTTACTGTTACAAGATGTGTCCTCTCAGGAGGTAGGCCAGGCTGAGGGGGCTTCTCAGGTAGCTGTTCTCCCTCCCTTCCTAAGGTGGTTAGGCCCTCCCTTCTGTTTCCAAGGCTTCTTCGAGAGGCAGGCCAGGTTTAACTTCAGTGGGTGTCTCTCCTAGTTCTTCAGGGTCTCTGCCTAAGAAACATATGCTTAAAATGGCAGAAGATTTGATTACTATGATTAGAGGTTCTATGCCCCCTCCTGATAAGAGGCCTAGGGTGGAACCTGAGCTTGAGAGTTTTGAGCAGTGTTCGGAGGCTTCTGAGTCTTCGGCTGAAGACTTACAGGAGTATCCTCCTTATTCTGATTCTGATGTAGATGATTCTACCCCTTCGGCTTCTCCTCCTGAGGATTTTTCTTTTTCAGAGACTCTTCATTCCATGAGGGAGCATTTTAAATGGGAAGGTCAAGATTTCTCTGATTCCAGGAAAAGGCTTAGGGAATTTTTGTTTTTACCCCAGCATAGGCCTTTGGCTATACCTCCTGTACTGGATGTGGTGGAAGATGTTTTGCAGAGGCTTCCTGAACCCTGATTCTTTGCCTCCTGCCCCAGTTAAACCGGATAGGTATTATAGGGTGCCTGAAGCTCATAAGTATCTTTTAAGAGTCCTAGGGCAGACCCAGAAACTGTTTCTCAGGGGCCTAAAGGTGTTAAGGCTTCTGTGGTTAAAAATCCTGTTCCTCCTGATAAAGAGGCAAGGGCTTTGGATAGATGGGGAAAGAAGGTGTATACTTCTTCCACTTTAGCCATGAGGGCTTTGAATTGCCAGTTCCACATGTTAAAATACCAAACTTATCTCCTTTCACAATTGAAGTCTAAGGTGGATGCTCTGGCGGAAGGTATTGAGTGTAAAGAGTTGCAGGATTTAGTTCATGTTTCTGAACAGGTGGGTAAGCATTCTTTGCAATGTGGTTTTGATGCTGTACAGGCCTCTTCGAGGGTGGCTGCCACTGGTTCTGTTCTTCGCAGGCACGCCTGGCTGAGGGATCAGAATTTGGCTGAGCATGTTAAGACAAGGATTTTAGATGCTCCGTTACAATCTGATGTTTTGTTTGGTTCGCCTGTGGAAGCAGTTTTAAAGAAAATGGAGGACAAGGCTAAGTCTATGCAGACTGTTAAAGATTTTTTGCAGGTTCAGCCTCCAAGTTTAGTAGAAATTGGCCTACTAAGGGGTGGACATATCCTTCTTATGATTCCCAGTCTAGGGGTAGGTCTAGACGTGGTAGGGGCAGAGCTCAAGGTTCTTTTAGGCCTAGAACAGGAGTTCACCTGCTCAGTCTTCTGGTGAGGGCAGGGGTCAGTCCTTTCGTAAACAGACCCAATGACCTGCCTTTTCAGCTGCCAGAGCCTTCTCGTCTGGCAGCACCTTTGGGAGGAAGGCTGGCACTTTTCAAAGAAAATTGGAGTTTAATTACCCAAGACAGATGGGTATTGGATATCATTCACCACGGTTACAGGTTTTATTTCCATACCTTGCCTCCTTTCAAAGGCATGCCAGACATTTCTCCTCTACAAAGAAAAGAGGCTCACAAGCAAATTTCTCTGTTACTCCAAATAGGGGCCATTCAGCCGGTTCCTGTGCCAGAAAGGGGCCTAGGATTTTATTCTCGCCTGTTCCTAGTACCAAAAAAGGGGAAAATGTGGAGACCAATTTTGGATTTATCTATCCTCAACACTTATCTGGACATTCCCAAGTTCAAAATGTTGACGTTACAACAGCTTTTACCTCTGCTGGGAAAAGATCACTGGATGGTAACTTTAGATCTCAAGGAGGCTTACCTTCATGTGCCTATCAGACTAAGTTGCAGGAAGTATCTGCGATTTCGAGCTGGGAATTCCCATTATCAGTTCTCTGCATTGCCCTTTGGCTTATCTACTGCGCCCAGAGTATTCACAAAAGTTCTGGCTCCAGTGATTGCTTACTTCAGGCTAAAAGGAATACAAATCTATCCTTACTTGGACGACTGCCTGATTCTGGCTCAAGAAAAGGAAGACCTTTTTCAGCATTTGGACTAAGTGATAGCAGTGCTAAGATGCCTGGGGTATTCTGTGAACGAAATAAAGTCCAGTCTAGTACCCTCTCAAGACATGTGCTTTCTGGGTGTGAGACTGAATACAGCAACCCAGATGGCCTTTTTAACCCCGGACAAACAAAAGAATCTTTTCCTTTACTTCCATCAACTATCTCTTCAGTCCGGGCTGACTGCAAGGACAGTCCTTCAAGCCTTAGGGTTCATGGCATCTTGTATTCTGGTGCTTCCCAATGCCAAACTGCATATGAGGAAGCTGCAATGGTATCTCAAAAATGTATGGACACAGCACTGCCAGGATTTGGACACTGTCATTCAAATAATACCTTGCATTCAAAAGGAATTTTTGTGGTGGGCTCAGGAATGTCACCTAAACAAGGGACTCTCTGTGACCCGGCCAGAGGCGAGTCAGATTCTAACGACAGATGCCTCAGACATAGCTTGGGGAGCTCATCTGAATGGAAAGTGGATACAAGACAAGTGGCCTGCCAGACTACAGCATCTACATATCAACATGAAGGAGATGTTAGCAGTCCAGTTTGCATTAATGGCTTTCAAGGAGTTACTTCTTCCAGGGCAGGTGTTGATTCTAACAGACAACACAACTGTCATGTGGTACATCAACAAACAAGGGGAACACATTCTTATCCTCTATGCAGGCAAGCAATGATTTTGTGGGAGACTGCGCTCAGCTTGCAACTAAATCTTCAGGCAAGGTTTCTGCCGGAGCACAGAACTCCTTAGCAGATGTGTTAAGCAGGCAAATCATGGATCCCCACGAGTGGAAACTGGATCTTCATGTATTTCAGAAATTGACAGTGTCATGGGGAACTCCAGACATAGATCTGTTCGCTTCTCCACTAAACCACCAGCTGCCAAAGTTTTGCACAAAAAGGTTTCATCACACAGCTTGGAAAGTGGATGCTCTTTCTTTCAGTTGGAAAAATCTTCATGTGTATGCCTTTCCACCTCTGCCTCTCCTCCCAAAGGTACTCCTAAAGGTCAGACAAGACAAGCCAAGGATGATTTTAATAGCTCCAGATTGGCCTCGGCAACACTGGTACCCATTACTGAGGAGTCTGGTAAGCATGCCTCCATGGCCTTTACCTTTGATTCCACACCTATTGTCTCAGAGGGACGGTCATCTACTCAATGTCAAGCTTCACTCTCTTCATCTAACAGCCTGGCATATTCTGTTTTGAACCACAGCAGGTCTCAACTTCCTCAACAAGTTTTGAATGTGATTATGGAAGCCAGAAGACCTAGTACAAGGAAAGTGTACGCAGAAAAATGGAAGAGATTTTTATTTTGGAGTGCAGCAAAGGATTTGGAGGTTTCTGAGCCTAATTTGAGTGTGGCTCTTCAATATCTTACTGAGTTATTGGACAAAGGTTTGTCTTTCTCTTCCATTAAGATTCATGCTGCAGCAATTTCAGCTCACTATGATTGTGACCCACCATTGTTTTCTCATCCTTTGTTCAAGCAATTTCTTAGAGGGCAAAGAATATAAGACCCCCACGTAGAGCTCCTACTCCTGCTTGGGACCTCAATTTTGTGTTGGAGAAACTTACTCTACAACCTTTTGAGCCTGCGGCTACTGCTGAATTGAAATACTTGTCATGGAAGACTGCTTTTTTGTTGGCCATTACTTCTGCAAGAAGGGTTTCTGAATTGCAGGCCCTTATGGCGGTTGAGCCTTTTTTGATTTTCCATACGGATAGGGTATCATTACGTACTAATCCTTCCTTTATGCCTAAGGTGGTCTCTAGTGTGGCTTTAAACCAAACTATTCTATTTTATGCAGATCCCCAAAATAAGGGGGAAAAGATTTTGCACACTTTAGATGTACACAGGCAGTTGCGTTATTATTTAAGCAGGACTAAGGATTTTAGGCAGTCTCAGCAGTTGTTTGTTTCTTTTGCTTTGAGTTCTCAGGGCAAGCCTGTGTCAAAACAAACTATTTCTAAGTGGATTGGGTTTTGCATTGCATTTTGTTATTCCCATCATGGCAAGGAGATTCCAGCTGGGATTAGGCCTCATTCCACTAGGGCTACTGCCACTTCAACAGCATTTCTAAGGGGGGTGGCAACTAAGGATATTTTGGAGGCAGCTACTTGGAGTTCAGTGCATACTTTCTCTAAGCATTACCACCTTCCTCTCTACTCTAAATCTAGGGCTGGTTTTGCCACGGCTATTTTGCAGGGCATGTTGACAGCTCCAGCTTCTTTGTGATTTGCCAGCCTCCCTTACCTCTGCTTTGGGATTCTACCCAAGTGTTAGGACTGCAGCAATGTGAGATGAAGAACATAGTACAGTTTTGTACCTACCATAAATGTAGATGTTCAAGATCCACATTGCTGCAGTCCAATTTACCCTCCCTCCTTCCCTCTGTGTTTAGGGGTGGTTGTGTGGGTGGGTTGTACTTTGTAAATTTGTATATATTGTACATATATTAGGTACAGGAGTGTTTGGTGTTTTTTGGTTTTGGCCTTATCTTTTTAGGGTCTTCTGACATCTGGGGCAAGAAAAGACTGAGGATATGACGCCGGTCATGCGCATTTGTACCCTGACGTCCTGACGTCAGACTAATGCGCCTTGACCGACGTCAGCCTTATACTTTGGTATTCGGGCCGACTGGGACAGCGGACTACCCAAGTGTTAGGACTGCAGCAATGTGGATCTTCGGACATCTACATTTATGGTAGGTACAAAACTGTACTTTTTGTACCTACCATAAATGTAGATGTTCGAAGATCCACATTGCTGCAGTCCAGTTTACCTCCTCCTTCCCTCTGTTGTTGAAGGTGGTGGTGTGGTTTGTGTTGTACATATTGTAAATATGGTTAGTGCACGGGTGGTTGGTTGGGTTTTGCTGGTTTTTGGCTTTGGCCTGTCTTGTTAGGGCCTTCTGATATCTGGGGCAAGAAAAGACTGAGGAAATGACGTCGGTCATGCGCTTTTGTACCCTGACGTCCTGATGTCAGTTTTAAGCGCCTTGACCGACGTCAGCCTAATACTTTGGTATTCGGGCCGACCGAGGACAGCGGACTACCCATATGTAAGGACTGCAGCAATGTGGATCTTCGAACATCTACATTTATGGTAGGTACAAAACTGTACTTTCCTAGACATTCCAGAATTCAATATGCTGACTTTACAACAGCTACTGCCTATGCTAGGCAAGAGTGCTTGGTTAGTAACTCTAGACGTAAAAGAGGCATACCTGCATATCCCAATAAGGGAATCCTGCAGAAGATACCTCCGCTTCAAAGCAGGTTTTTTGCATTACCAGTTCTCTGCACTGCCCTTTGGCTTATCTACTGTGCCCAGGGTCTTTGCAAAGTGCCTGGCACCAGTAATTGCATTCTGCAGACAAAGAAACATTCAAATTTATCCTTATTTGGACGATTGTTTCATTCAAGCAGAGGACAAGGACACTCTTCTTCAACATCTGAAATTTGTGAAAAGGCTTCTAGCATGCCTAGGGTAGACCATAAACGAAAAGAAATCACAACTGGTACCCTCTCAAATAATTACATTCCTGGGTGCAAGCTTGAATACAACTGCCCAGATGGCTTACCTCACGCTAGACAAACAAAGGCAACTGACAACATACTTCAAACAAATGGCAACAAAAACACAGTTATCTGCAAGACAAATTCTGCAGGCTTTGGGGTTCATGGCATCCTGCATTCTACTAATTCCATATGCGAGACTGCATATGAGGAAACTTCAATGGTACCTAAAAAGTTTATGGAGTCAACATTGTCACAGCCTGGAAACAATGATTCCTCTCATTCCCCGCCTACAACAGGAGTTTCTTTGGTGTGCAGAGACATGTCACCAAAACAAGGGACTGTCATTCACTCTACCCCTGCCACCGAAACCCTAACTACAGACGCATCAGACTATGCTTGGGGGGCTCACCTAGCAGGGAGATGCATTCAGGGCAAATGGAGCCTAAACCAAATGCATCTGCACATCAACCAGTAAGAAATGCTAGCTGTTCAGAATGCTCTGACAGCCTTCAAGGACTTACTTCATCCAGGACAACTACTGATAAAGACGGACAACACCACAGTTATGTGGTACATGCAGGGGGGTACACATTCCTACCCCCTTTGCAGACTAGCCATGGCTTTGTGGAACACAGCCTTGACTTACCAAATACATTTTCAAGCTCAATTCCTGCCAGGAAAGCAAAATACTCTGGCAGGCGACCTAAGCAGAAATCTTATGGACCTGCACGAATGGAAACTGGATCCACAAATCTTCAGCATGTTAACACAGAAATGGGGGAGTCCAGACATAGATCTATTTGCCTCTCCCCAAAATTATCATTTGGACAAATTCTGCACAAGAAATCATCACAAAAAAGCATGGAAATTGGATGCTCTATCCTTCAGCTCGAAAAACCTATCAGTCTATGCCTTTCCCCCTCTGCCTCTACTCTCCAAGGTCTTACTAAAAGTCAGACAGGAAAAACCAAAAATGATCCTAATTACTCTGGACTGTCCTCGCCAGCATGGGTACACGCTACCAAGGAATATGTCGCACCTTTGTCCATGGTACTTGCCTCAAATACCTCATCTACTGTCTCAGCAGAACTATCAAATTCTGCACACTCAGCTCCAAACTCTGAATCTTGCAGCATGGCTAATCAACTAATTATTCAAACTACACCTCTCAGTAAATCTGTGATGGATGTCATTTTGGAAGCCAGAAGGGCTAGTACTAGAAAATCTTATGCTGATAAATGGAAGAGATTCTGTGCTTGGAACCAAGCACAAGGAATAGACACAGCAAAGCCCAATATTCCTCAGATTTTACAATACTTAACTAAGATGCTTGACAAGGGCCTATCTTTTTCTTCAATAAAAATCCATGTCTCTGCCATTTTGGCTCATTACAACACAGAGCCTCCCCTCTTTTCTCATCCGCTGCTTAAACAGTATCTTGGAGGGGCCAAAAATTTAAGGCCTCCCAGGAGAGCACCAACTCCTGCATTGGACCTTAATTGTGCTGGAAAAACTCACCCTGCCTTCTTTTGAACCAGCAGCTACTACGGATATAAAATTTCTATCTTGGAAAACAGCTTTTCTTTTGGCAGTCACTTCAGCAAGAAAGGTTTCAGAACTACAGGCTCTCATGGCAGTGGAGCATTTCATTATATTTTACCCGGACAGGGTGATCCTCAGGACCAATCCCTCTTTTATGCCTAAGGTGGTATCTAGTGTGGCTCTTAACCAGACCATTCACCTGCCAACATTTTACCCAAATCCACAGAACAAGGGGGAGCGGATTCCACATTCATTGGACGTACACAGACAACTAAGATTCTATTTAAACAGGACCAAATCTCTAAGAAAGTCTGAGCAACTACTGGTAGCATTTGCTGCAGGATCAGAGGGGAAAGCTATATCAAAGCAGATTATTTCTAAATGGATAAGCCACTGCATTCGTTTCTGCTATTTGCACCATGGTAAACCTATGCCCAAGGGGATCAGATCACATTCCACCAGGACTGCCTCTACTTCAGCAGCTTTTCTCAGAGGGGTCCCAGAGAAAGACATTCTAGAAGCTGCTACTTGGAGCTCTGTTCATACCTTCACAAAGCATTATCATTTACCTCTGTTCTCTAATTCCAGGGCAGGCTTTACTACTGCAGTCCTGCAGGGCTTTATTGCCGCTCCTAATGCTGTTTAGTTCCATCCTCCCATCCATAGCTTTGGGATTCTACCCAAATGTAATGACTGCAACAGTGAAACATGAAGAACATAGTACAGTTGTGTACACTTACCATAAATGTAGATGTTCGAGTGTATTCACTGTTGCAGTCCGGGTTACCCACCCTCCATCCCCCATTCTATACCTTTTCTTTCCTTCACTATACTCAAAAGCCTTTGTGGTGTATTTGCTTTTTGTTGAAGGTAAAGTTTATGTTTCTAAAAGTGCATTTATATATTTACAGTTTAGTTTTGTATATGTGTATATATGTGTATATATATATATATATATATATATATATATATATATATATATATATATATATATATATTTGCTCCCCATTTGGGGGGCACCTGACATCTGGGGCAAGAAAAACTGAATAAAATGGCATCGGCTGCATGTTTTATACTCCTGATGACCTGACATCATGGAAGAGGAGACAGCAACCGACGCAGGACCCAAGACTTTGTTATTCAGGCCGACTGAGGGCAACCTGCCAGCAGATTACCCAAATGTAATGACTGCAACAGTGAATACACTCGAACATCTACATTTATGGTAAGTGTACACAACTGTGCTTTTCGTTTCCGAATTGAAGTTGAAGTCTTCTAAAGCTAAGGTACCCCATTGGTGATCCTTTTTTCTTGCTCTAACTGATGTCAGAAAAGGTTAACAATTGTCTTGCCTGTGGAAAGCAAATACCACACTGAGACTTCCATTCTTACTGTGTCACCTATTTAGGCGCAGACCACGACGTCCCTCGTCACTTTTATGCTTTGTTCAACGCCATAACTATACGTCGTCGGGCCCTTATTGTAGCGAAATATTTTTGCTCTCAGTCCTCGTATTCCGATATGGCTCCAGTAAGCCATCCGACTACTGATCTTCCAAAAAAGGTAAGGATAAAGACAGAGACAGTCTGCACAGGTCCAAACTGCCGATGATGCTTCCTTTAAGCTAGTCGTCAGTTCTCCGGTCCTCAGTGAGGCGCTTGGCAACCCCTGATGCCCGCTTCTGTGGATTCGCAGGCCACTACAGAGACCCGTTTTGCGTCTGGTATGCTGCGAGACTCTTCTTCAACAAAGGATCCTGCAGATTTCTCTGCCTTGGATGGGTCCGGAGCTGCTGTGCAGAAACTGCCTTCTGAGGATGCACAAACTGATGACTTTTTTCACGTCTTCAGTTCTTTCTATAACTGCAGAGTTTATAAGGCCCAGGGTATGAACTACGCCTAAAAAGCCGACGACCCAAGCTCAGACACCTGCTTCCTTGCTTCAATCTCAAATGCTTAAAATGGCAGAAGACTTTATTATGCTCATTAGGGGAAGCCAGGCTACCCCTTCCAAAAGAAAAAGAGAGTTTTCCCCAGTAGTTTTATCTGAACAGGAGTTCGATGACTCTGAGGTTGCTGAATATGAAGTCATGCAACCCCTCTCTGCGTATGAGGATTCTAATGCAGAGGAATCCATTCCTTCTGCCTCTCCTCCAAAGGATTTTTCATTTGGTGAAACCCTGCATACTTTAAGGGAGCATTTCCAATGGGAATGTCAGGCTTAGGGAATTCTTAGATGTACCACAGCACAGACGTGTAGCCATTCCTCCTGTCATGGATGTTGTGGACAATGTTTTTATGGAATCCAGTTTGACTCCTGACACTCTTCCTCCTGCTCCCAGAAAACCTGACCAGTACTACAGAGTCCCTCACTCTCACAAATTCCTCATCACAAATCCTACTTCTGACCGCGGGGTAATCTCCTAAGGACCTAAAGGAATTAAAGCAACCTCGGCTAAGAATCCCACCCCCTCAGACAGGGATTCCCAAGCTTTAGACAGATGGGGTAAAAAGTATACACCTCTGCAACTCTTGCTATTCAAGGACTAAATTTTCAGTTCCACATGCTGAAATATCAGCAGCATACCAATGAACTCCTCAAACAAAAAAATTCTACCTTTCCTGCTTGTGCAGAAAATAATTACAAGAGCTTATGCATTCTGCAAGCCAAGTTTCTAAGTACACCTTGCAATGTGGCTTTGACGCCCTAGAAGCATCTTGTAGGGCAGCAGTCACTGGTTCTGTCCTTATAAGGCATGATTGGCTTAAGGAACAGACCTTGCCAGACCATGTCAAATCAAAATTATTGGACGCACCTTTGCACATTGACAGTTTGTTTGGCACCAAGGCAGAAGAGGTCTTAAAAAAGATGGAAGAAAAAGCAAAATCTATGCAGACAGTTTAAGACTTTTTACAGGTCCAGCCTCTGAGGTTCAATAGGCATTGCCCCTCCAAGCACTGGTCATTTCCAGCCCCCTCCAGGCCAGCAAAGCCCAGACCCAGGGGAAGCAGACCCCCCCCCCAGACAGCAGTCCCAGGGAATGCAGAAATCTAAGCAATGGAGATGTTCATTGTGTTACCCTGCTGCAGTCATCACACTTGGGTTATTCTGTCATCAGGCGGTCCCGCAGTCAGCCGGAATTCCAAAGTCTTGGTCCGGCATCAGTTGCTGTCGCTTCTTCCCTGACGTCAGTGCGCCAGAGGTATATATAATGCATCCGACGCCATTTTCTTCAGTCTTTCTTGCCGCGCGGTGCCCGAAGCAGAAGCAGTTTGCAAGTGCCAGTCGGCCGACTCCTGAGATTTTCGAAGTCGAATTTCAGATCCGAAGTCTTCAATAAAGCTAAGTACCCCATTGGGGAAACTTTTCTTGCCTCAGACCGATGTCAGAAAAAGTTAACAATTGTATTATTTGTGGGAAGCAAATACCTTATAAGGATTTTCATTCTTACTGCATACCTTGCCTAGGCCCAGACCACGACGTCACTGGTTGTCGTTTTTGTGCTAGGTTTAATAAGCGTACTATTAAAAGACGCTTTGATTTCGCACGACACTACTTTAGTAGAAAATTTAACTACACAATGCCATCGGAGCAACCGACTACTGGCGTGCACAAAAAACGCAAGGATAAGGACAGGCAGCCTAGACCCAAGCCAGACTCCGAGGCCTCGGCTGGACCGGTCTCCGGTTCACCGGTCTTCAGTGAGGCTCCGACGCAGCCCCTGACTACCACAGATTTGGTACCCGAGACCGCTTCGGAGCCTTTGGCGGAGAGTGCTAGGCCGACGCAGCCATTTTGTTTAGCCCCTACCGATGACACTGCAGAAAGAGATGTTGGTGCTGCAGAAACACCTTCGGTTTCTGAAGGTGTCTTCAGACTGACGACGCTCACCATAAAAATGTGTCCTAAGCTTAAGACTCCTATTAAACCTAAAAAGACTGCACTTCAGTCTCCAGTTCAAGGCCCCATGCCTAAGAAACAGATGCTTAAAATGGCTGAAGATTTGATCTCTTTAATCAGGGGTTCCCAACCCCCACCCGACAAAAGGCCTAGACAAGAGGGAGATTATGCTTCCTCTGATCAAGTGTCTATTTCCTCAAGCTCCTCTGAGGACCAAGATTACTCCTTCTCCCCTTATGAAGATTCTGATGCTGAGGATTCTATTCCCAGAGCTTCTCCTCCTGAAGACTATTCCTTTGGGGAAACGTTACACACTATGAGGGAACATTTTCACTGGGAAGGTCGGGACTACTCTGTCTCAAAGAAAAGGCTCAGAGAGTTTCTTTTACTCCCCCAGCACAGACCACTTGCCATCCCACCAGTTTTAGACATTGTGGATGATGTTTACTTAGAATCTAGTTTGAACCCAGATTCTCTGCCTCCTGCTCCAGTCAAGCCAGACAGATACTATAGAGTGCCTGATTCCCACAAATTCCTTTATAAAAGCCCTGTTGCTGATCCAGAGACTTTATCCCAGGGTCCAAAAGGGGCTAAGGCTTCTATGGCAAACAATCCTGTACCCTCTAAAAGGGACTCCAGAGCACTAGACAGGTGGGGGGAAAAAGGTTTACACCTCAGCCACTCTAGCTATGAGAGCACTAAATTGCCAATTTCACATGCTAAAATATCAGCAATTTCTAATGTCTCAGTTAAAACAAAAAATGAGCACACTCCCTCAACAGTCTGAATTGAAAGAAATGCAGGATCTGTTGCATGCAACTGAACAGGTGGGCAAACATACTTTACAACGTGGGTTTGATTCTTTGGAGGCTTCCTGCAGAGCAGCTGTCACTGAGTCTGTTATACATAGGCATGCTTGGTTAAAGGAACAAACTCTGCCTGATCATGTTAAAGCAAAGCTTCTAGATGCTCCCTTACAGCAGGATGTTCTATTTGGAGTTAAAGCAGAAGAAGTCTTGAAAATGGAGGATAAGGCAAAAATGTATGCAGACAGTCAAAGATTTTCTACAGGTACAGCCCCCTCACTTCAGCAGAAATTGGCCAACAAAAAATTGGTCCTTTCCAGCTACTGACAGACCACAGAGGGGTAAATACAGACGCCCAAGAGGCAGAAGACAACCACAAGCCCAATACAAACCACGACAATGGGGCACTGCAACACAGAAGGTAGGAGAAGACAGGTCCCAAACTACCAGAAGGCAAACTCAATGACTTACACCTCATCTGGCCAAGCAACACTCTCTTGACAGCTCCCTTGGGAGGAAAACTTGCACTTTTTTCAGACAACTGGCACATTGTCACAAAGGACAAATGGGTCCTAGACATAATTTCACGAGGATACAGATTCCATTTCCACACCTTGCCAATGAAAAGAGGAATGCCAAACCTGCCACAAAATCAATGGGCAGAGGCACAAAGACAAATTACAGCTCTCATGGACATGAGAGCCATTCAACTGGTACCTACACGAGAGCAAGGCCAAGGATTTTACTCAAGACTCTTTCTAGTCCCCAGAAAGGACAATGCCTGGAGACCAATTCCGGACCTTTCAATTCTAAACACCTTCTTACAAGTACCCAAATTCAGGATGCTAACACTACAGCAGCTTCTTCCCATGTTGGACAAGAAAACATGGCTAGTAACGTTGGACCTCAAGGAGGCATACCTGCATGTCCCTATCAGACAAAGTTGCAGAAGATACCTCCGTTCCATTGCAGGTTCAACCCATTACCAATTCTCTGCACTGCCCTTTGGCTTATCTACTGCACCCAGGGTCTTCACAAAATGCCTGGCACCAGTAATTGCATACTGCAGACAAAGAGGAATTCAAATATACCCTTACCTGGACGACTGCCTCATTCAAGCAGAAAGCAAGGACATCCTCTTACAACATCTGGCTTTTGTAAAACATCTTCTAAGTTGCCTGGGGTACACAGTAAACGAAAAGAAATCAAAACTAGTGCCCTCACAAAATATGACATTCCTGGGTGCCAGCTTGAATACAACGGCCCAGAAGACTTATCTGATGCCAGACAAACAACTACAACTGACTCAATATTTCAAAACAATGGCAACAAAGACCCAACTCCCTGCAAGAAAAATCCTGCAGGCCTTGGGCTTCATGGCATCTTGCATACTACTAATACCATTTGCAAAGCTGCATATGAAGAAATTACAGTGGTACCTAAAAAGCGTATGGTCTCAACACAGCCACAGCTTGGACACAATGATATCTCTCATTCCCTGCCTACAACAGGAGTTTCTATGGTGGTCACAGGCATGTCACCTCAGCAAGGGTCAGCCTTTCACCTTGCCCCCAGCCAGGCAAACTATGACAACAGATGCATCGAACTACGCCTGGGGGGCACACATGGCAGGACAGTGCGTTCAAGGCATATAGACTGCGGATCAAAGGAATCTGCATATCAATCAAAAAGAGATGCTAGCTGTACAGAATGCTCTGACAGCTTTCAAGAACCTATTACATCGATGGGGGGCATGGCTAGGATGTAGACTGGTTGGCAGCATCTTTTCTCAGCTCTGCACTCAAAAGATATTTCTGACAGGAATTTTTAAAAACTAGATATTGTAGACAAACCTATTTTGTTGAATTACTTCTACTAATATCACTAGAAGTCTACAGTGCAATAAATTTGGCTTTAAACATTATTTTTCCTGTCAAAAACAAGAAGGAAGGTATCTGAATCTACTGAAAATGAGCTTTTCTAAGCATACCACACAGGACCAGACGATGAAAAAGGAGATACAGTCTTTATTAAATGCTATACAAGACTTGTCAGTGAAATTTGACAAAATGAATACCAAACTGGACACTTTTGAGGAGAGATCTACAAAACAAATACAGCAACTACAAGAAATAATGACGCAACAGAAGTCTCAAATAGCTGACATAGAGAGATCCTTAAATGATACTGAGGGCAGACTCTCAGAACAAGATCTTCAGCTACATTTTTTATCACAACAAAATGCTTCATTACAAAATAAAATAGAGGATCTAGAGAACAGGTCCAGATGAAATAACCTTCGCATCTATGGGTTACCATAGAAAACAGAGGGAGATAACGTGGTGACTTTCCTTACTACCTGGTTACCAGAAATTTTAAAATTGCCTGAAGCTCTTTCTTATGGAATTGAAAGAGCCCACAGATCCTTAAGAACTGCTTCATCAACCATCAAATCAAAAAATCACCCGAGATCAATAATAGTAAAGTTTTTTTCATCACAGGACAAGGAACTTATTTTAAAAACAGCATGGTCAACTTCTCCAGTTAAATACAAAGACAACATAATCAGATTTGATAATGATTATTCTGCTGGAGTTATAACTGCAAGAAAATAATGTCTCCCTCTGATAAAGGAATTGAAAAAAAGACAACTTAAAGTCCACTTGCTGTCCCTGCAAGAATAAAAATATTTTTTACTGAAGGTCCTAAAACTTTTGACACTCTGCAAGCAACAGTTTCTTATCTTTCAGCTAATAAAACCTTGGATAATATGGAAGAAATGGATTTCTCTCAATTTGGGGTTAAGCGTCACTTAGAAAAAAATGAATGGAGCACTGCTGACAAGAAGAAGAAGAAATGATAAAAGACATATAAAAAACAAACATTATTGTCTTCTGTTTGCTCTGTAAGGCAAAAAAGTTCTTTGAAAGCATTCATGCTTTACACATGTGTCAGTCTTTGAAACAATATAAATATAAGATAAGCAGGACATTTTATAACTAAAGGAAACAACCCTAAAAGAAAGCAAGGTAACGTATCTTTCTCTATTACAGTGTAAATACTTAGTTATGATTTTTCTAACTCTAAATGATGTTTAGATAGTTCATTTATAAATTATCTGCCTTTTACTGCTAGTATAGAATATGATGTATTTACACTGACATATTAATGTGGTGTGTTTAAATGAGCATGATTCCTTTTTATATTATTTACACTAAGCTGCATGAAATATCTAAACTGATGTATTTAATACACATAATAATATATAAAAACTGATAATAATAACTGTCAAAAAGTGCCTTGAAAAGTAATTATCTATTCTTTGATACAAACAACTGTTCGGCTTGTATATCTGCCCTTAATGTTAAGAAAACTAATAGAAGTTTAATGAGCTGGTGTTCAGTTTAAAAAAAGCCCTAAAAACTTCACTTACTTTGTTTTTGTCTTCCCACCATGGTCACGAGCTGGGAACTCTTATTTTACCACCCCTGAATGAAGGTTCTTCAGTTAGAATCCATTACAGTGTGTTAAACCTACTAACAGCACAAAATGAAAGTAAACAGTCATGAGTGACGTCAGCGCTAAAACAAGACAGTATGGATGTGGTGTCAGCTCCTAAGCTACTTAAAGTAACCAGCACACTATTTATGAGATGGCAAAGTGCTTTTATAGTTTTAACAAATATTAAAAGTACACTGAAGTACCTAATGAATTTAGAAGGTATCAACACATACATGACGTTTTATTATATTGTAATATTTGTTATTCATTTTGAATTGTACACATAAAGAGCACACAAAGCTTAAAAAGAAGTATATCACTTGGAAGAAACTGTATGAATAGTTAACACATACAGACTTTACTATAATCTTTTCTGATAAGATCACCCACGTAAATTACTATAATTTAACTTAATTTTATAAAAATTTAATATATTTAAGTCCTTGACTGGAACTATATAACATATTTGTAAACACACTGCAGCTAGTGTACTCAACCTTAAGGATAGTAAGTCAGTTAAGGTTCATGAATGTAGCTATGTGTTATTAGGCATTTTAAGGGTAAAAAGGAGTTGCTGTTTAATTATCAAGATACTCTGTAAATATTAAATTGTTCAAGTAGCACAATCATTAAGCAGTAATGAACAAGAAAAAATCTCAGTCTTGCTTATGATATTATTTATATATATATATATATATATATATATATATATATATATATATATATATATATATATATATATATATATATATATATGAAAGAACTGCTGAATTATAAGTATGCTTTTATTAAAGGCAAGTTATATTAATATTGAGCATCCTCACTGAAAATGAATGGTTGTGTAGAGACACAGTAACTCCCATTATATAACCAAGGCCAAAGAGATTGTCTTGTATGTCTAAATTGATCAGCCTTGAACCTTAGATTGCAAATAGACATGCAACATACTTTTACTTATAATACTGAATATATATTATATAACATCACAAACGCTAAAGCCATTGTCAGCTACATCTCATATCAATCAGCATTAAAATATGATTTGAATAGCATAGGCATTTACTAACATATTGCTGTTGGTACCTGATATGCATATAAGTAACTGGTCTAATTTCTGTCTATGAAAGTAAATACCAGGCAGTGTGCATTTGTTAATTATGAAACAAGAGTGTGCTATCTATTCTTTTTAATATCCTATAGGTATGTACTTGTTAGAGACACACACATGCTGCAAAGCTGCTAGTTATTGCATATTCATTAGTATATTTCTGACTGCAGTGTTATAAATATATGGTGTGGACCACTTGAGTTGAGAATATGTCTCTATATTGGACATGTTCTCTGTTTGAACGTTGTATATTATCTATAATATGATATGGAGTACCCTCACTAAATTCAAAGAAGCCACAATAGAAACAAATATTTATTAAAAATGGAAACTAGAAGGATGAAGAGAAAAATGAAGGAAAATGGTTGATGGTCATATAAGGTTATCTTTTCCTGTTTATGTAGAAGAGTTGACAGTAATAAGTACCAAACAATTGTGTTATAGCATATTTAAAGCCTACTTTGCTTCTCATATTTTCCAACCTTACAGTTATAACGCTGCAGATAAATCCTGTAATATCATAAGGAGTATGAGTTGCTATTTGACATATGACATATGTGGTACACTAGCGATGAAATATGCCAGTGGCACTAATAAATATATAGGAATTGCTAAGAACTATAGTCTTAAACTATATAATACCAATGCCAAAAACAAGTTAGTCGCATTCATACCACTAAAATATGACTTTTTGAATTAAAAGAAAACTATAAGATTACTGATAAATGACAATACAAATGTAACGTTATATTCATTGTTACGGATACTTTCTGATTTAATCAACTTGTGGCATGGTTAACTGATGCATATAATGCTTAACATTTTTTTTTTTATGTATGTATACATATATGTGTGTATGTATGTATGTGTGTATATATATATATATATATATATATATATGTATGTGTGTGTGTGTGTGTATGTATGTATATGTGTATATATATATATATATATATATATATATATATATATGTATATATATAGGTAGACCATTACAATAAATTTGATACCTATGAATGCCACTCACACTATAAGGGAGATAGACAGCAAGCATATTAATTTTAAGATGCATAACCATTATTGCTACACAAAAGATATATTAAAATAAAAGATTTTCCTTTACAATTTAAACAAAACCAAATAGTTAAGTATTAAATCTATGTATAGTTGTGTTGCCTTAGTGTTTTATAAAATATTAAAAATAGATAAAGACTGTATTTAAGTAATCTGTAAAGACAGATACATGTGTACTTAAAAGATATATAAGATACTTTTCATTATAAAACTACCACACGGCGGGGCTGGGGGAGGATGCTGAAATGCAGACTTGGAGAGATCACTTGAATGATTAGATCATTCAAGGATGAGATGTTTTTTCTCATGGAGGGGTTTGGTGGTTGTTTATCTTATATTGTTCTCAGTTATGATCTTGTAATTTACTTTTATTGGGTGTCTATAATCTATTGTAATACTGTTGGAAGAAGAAAGAACAAGTCATTCTCTTCATGTACACACATCTACACATTGTTACGAGTATATGAATATGGATAAAAGCAAAGCTAATATAAATCCAATTGCAAAATGTATATCTCAATGTAAATGGTTTAAATAATAGCTGCAAAAGGGGAAGTCTTTATAGATATTTAAAGCTATGTGAAGCGCAACTAGTATTTTTACAGGAAACACACCTTACACAGAAAGATAAAAATAAAATAAACAATAAAAATTATACAATACTAGTAAGTTCCACCTATAATCAAAAGCGAAGGGGAGTAGCAATTCTGTGGAAAAACACTACTTTAATGCCTAAAATCATAAACACGTTCCATGACATCTCAGGAATGTTTTGTTTAGTGACAATATCTATCAATGAAATGATATATACATTAGTGAATATTTATTGGATACCAGGACTAGGTGTTTGAGTGGCCAAACAACACTTAGAAGACATTGTACAATATACCAAAGGTAATTTAATCATAGCTGGAGATTTCAATTGCATTGTAAAAGAAACTGACACAAATACTAAAGCTACACGTAAGAGATCACCTTTAACAAAGTTGTTATCTGAGTTTGTTGAAACTTTTAATATAGTTGACATAAATGAGTATGCTATCCCAGATTCACTATTATGTACACATTTTTCCCATAGACATAATACATACTTTAGAATAGATAGAGTGGACATAACAAAGGATTTAACCTCTAAATTAAATAAAGTCAAGACAATTTCATGTCCATTTTCGGACCATAACACCGTAACGTTTGAGATAGACTTATGTTTCAAGAGAAGGATATCAGTAACAAGAATACCATCTTACATAACAAATCTCAAAGATTTTAAGGAATTTTATATTAAAGAAACACAAACATTCCTAGATATCAATCTTACAAAAGATGTATCTGAAATATATATATGGGATGCATTGAAAGCATACCTATATGGAAGAGCGGTGGGATGGTATAAAAATAAACAAAAACAATGGAATAAGGAATTAATGGAATTACAGTCAAAAGTAGATAATTTAAAGCTTGATATTCAAAATGGAAACACCAACTTAATAAAAGAACTAGAAGATACTAATAAAAAATACTCAGAGACGCTACACCACAAAACAATGATCAACTTAGAAAAAATTAAACTATGTTACTATTCAATAAACCGTAAAAACCAATGAAGAATAGCAAATAGGACTAAAAAGATTATTAAAACAAATCAAATCAAGGAAATACATAATATAGAAACCAAAAAGAAAGGATCTGATTTAGAAGGAATACTAGAAGCTTTTAGGCTATTTTTTTATAAACTTAATAATCAAAATGAGAAAACAGAAACACATTCAGCATTGAAAGCTTTTCTCAAAAACAATGTTAAAGTTAGGTTATTAGAGGAGCAGGTACAACTAATAGATAAACAAATAACAATGACAGAACTTAAAGCTGAAGTAAATAAGCTAAAATTAAACAAAGCTCCAGGTATAGATAATATCACCCCAGAAATGTTTAAATTACTATCAAATGAGGCTTTGCTGTTGTTATTGAATGTCTTTACATCAGTTAAAAATGGTAAAGACATTCCTCCTTCTTGGAAGTACACATTAATATCACCAATTCTGAAACAAAATAAGAGTGAATGTTCATCATACAGACCCATTTCACTTCTTAATATAGATTATAAAATTTTTATGGTAATACATGCTGCTCGAATAAAACAATTACTACCACTTTTGATAGAGGAGGATCAAACAGGTTTTATAAAAGATGGGAACACTTATGACAACATTAAAATAATTTGTTCCTTAATTGATTATATAAATGTCACAAAAAACAAAATGAATGTTATTAGCTTAGACATAAATAGCGCATTTGATTCAGTGAACTGGGATTATCTGTGGTTAGTTTTAGAAGAATATGGCTTCTCAAACAACTTCACTTTGTTAATAAAATCATTATATGAAAAATCATTGGCTTATATAAAACTGGGATCTTGTCTGACTAAATCTATTAAAATAACTAAGGGCACAAAACAAGGCTGCCCTCTTTCTCCGTTATTGT
Source organism: Protopterus annectens (assembly GCF_019279795.1). Lineage (NCBI taxonomy): Eukaryota > Metazoa > Chordata > Ceratodontiformes > Protopteridae > Protopterus > Protopterus annectens. Next base: position 969,044,735 of record NC_056737.1, on the reverse strand, counting down.
TTGCGCTAGTCATTGAACCCTTAGCAAATAATATGCGTATGGATAAAAATATCGAAGGAATACAACTAGACAACAGCCTAGAGCTTAAAATTCAACTTTTTGCTGATGATATTTTAATTACCTTAAAAAATAATAATAGCAGTTTAAAAGCATTATGGGACTCAATTCAAAACTTTCAAAACTTTTCAAGTCTTAAATTTAATGAGAACAAAACAAATGTATTGCTTATAAATACTAATAAAAAAGATCTAAATAAAAAATACCATAAATATATCTCTACCGGTAATATAATTAAATACTTGGGAATTATAATAACTAACAACCTAGATACTACAATTGAAACAAATTATAGAGAGACCTTAAATAATATTAAAAATCTAATACAAAGATGGAAGAAATTCTTCTTTTCAATGGAAGAAAGGCTTTATATAATTAAAATGATCATATTTCCAAAAATTCTTTGTCATACAAGCTTGTTCTTTGCCACCAGCTAAATCACACCTAAAACAATTAAATGATTTAATGGTAAGATTCCTATGGTATCCAAAAAAACAAGGATAGCTATGAAGTATCATCTAGATGATTGGGATATAGGTGGCATAGGTTTACCAGACATATAAATATATTTGCATTCACCATTATTAAGACAATATCATTATGGCTAAATACAAAATATACATCAAAATGGAAGCTAGTTCATGAGAGAATCTGGTTAAAATCAGGATTTGTAGTAGCAAATAAGTATACAGATTTCATACCAAACAATTTTCTATGGCTGATGAAGGAATATATGATGATACATAAGAATAAAAATATAAGTTCCAAATACATTACTTATACATTAAATATCTTCCAAAATCTTATTAATAGCAATCCTGATATTAAAGCATGGTCATTTCTTTTATATCCAGTAGCTTACACACAAGGTAATATAATAACATTTATTATGGAAGTAGTCAACATGCTTAAAGAAAAGGGATTAATATATTGGCATCAATTGCTAAACTCTGGAAAACCTCTGACAGTAGACCAGATTCAACAGAAATTGAATATGGAAGATAGTTCGTGGTTACATGTACAAGAATTAAGACAGTATATATTAAGCAAACAAGAAACAATGCAACCATCAATAAGACAAAATGTTCCTAACCTTATAGAACATATAATATTACTAACGAATCAACCCATTACTGGAAAGGGATACTTATCATCTATTTATAAAACAAACAAAAAAATAAAAATGCATAATAATGACAAAATATGGAATTATTATAGATCAGTTAATGGACATGTGCCAAATGACAGAGATAAAAAACTAATTCTTCTCTCTCCAAAGCAGACATCACTTTCATTACATTGGAGACTTTTTACATGGCAATTCATACACAGATCTTATGTAACCCCTCATAAAATGGAACTTATGTTTAAGAAAAATATTGGCTGCTGGACATGTGATTTATCAATAAAAGCAGACTGGCAACATATGTTCTACGAATGCCATTTGATTAAACCATATTGGGATGAATAAATTATTTTCTGCAAATGGTATTGAATGATAAATTCCAGATTTCCAAATCTATTATTTTGTTTAATGCACCTGTACCCGACTGTGTATCAAGAACAAAATATGTAATCTTATGGACTCTCCTAGCTATTGCAAGGAAGAACATTACATCAAACTGGAAATCCAAAGCTTCTCCAACTTTTAAGCAATTCATGAATATGGTGTCAGCAGTATCGCAATTGGAAATGAACACTATTAAAGGAAGAACTGAAAGAACTACATCATTATACGTAGCATGGCAAAAAGTAACTGAAATACTGGAGAATAATGACTGCAGCAGATTATAATCAGGAAACAATTGTATAGAAAGTCAATTATATGTCAACAACAGACACCCTTGTAAATACTTTTTTTTGGTTTTAATGTTTGATATCTGTTTAGAGGTTTTAGCCTACCTTTTTAAATAATTTGTAAATACTTCATTGTCATAAATAACCTGCATTCATGTTTTCTTGTTTTTGGAAATGAATAAAAATATTAAAAAAAAAAAAAGAACCTATTACATCCAGGACAACTTACAATAAGGACAGACAACACCACAGTAATGTGGTACATAAACAAACAAGGGGCACTCCTACCCTCTATGCAGGCAAGCAATGACCTTGTGGAACACAGCACTGGCTTACCAAGTTCAGTTACAAGCTCACTTCCTGCCAGGAAAAAAGAACACATTGGCAGACGACCTCAGCAGAAACATCATGGATCCCCACGAGTGGAAACTGGATCTGCAAGTATTTGCAATGATAACTCAAAAATGGGGCCTTCCAGACATAGCCCTGTTTGCCAGCCCCCAAAACTATCAGCTAACAAAATTTTGTACAAGGATACTTCACCATCAAGCTTGGAAAGTGGACGCACGCTCATTCAGTTGGAAAAACCTGACAGTATATGCCTTCCCTCCATTGCCTCTCCTCACAAAGGTGCTTCTGAAAGTCAGAAAGGAGAGACCACGACTGATACTCATAGCCCCAGACTGGCCACGCCAGCACTGGTACCCACTATTAAGGAATATGGCCCAGGGCCCACCTTGGATTTTACCACAAATTGCCCATTTGCTCTCACAGCAAAGCAATCATATTCTACACAGCCAACTCAAAACCTTAAATCTGGCTGCATGGCAAATCACCTAAGCATCCAGCCAGCTCCTCTTTCCCAAGCAGTTATGGATGTTATTCTGGAAGCTAGGAGGCCCAGCACCAGGAAGGCCTACTCTGACAAATGGAAAAGGTTTTGTGCCTGGAACCAAGCTAAAGGCCAAAACACACTTCAGCCTCACATGCTTCAGATTCTACAGTATTTAACTGAGAAGTTGCACAAAGGACTTTCTTTTTCTTCCATTAAAATCCACGCATCAGCTATTTCAGTCCACTACAACACGGATCCACCCTTATTTTCACATCCACTTCTAAGGCAGTTCCTCAGAGGGGCAAAAAACATTATGTCCCTCAGGAGAGCACCTGCACCAACATGGGACCTCAATTCTGTTCTGGAAAAACTTACGCTACCTCCCTTTGAACCAGCTTTCTCTGTAGATCTACAGTTTATATCATGGAAGACTGCCCTGCTGCTAGCAATAACTTCAGCTAGAAGAGTCTCAGAGCTGCAGGCACTAATGACAGTGGAACCTTTCCTCATTTTCCATCAAGACAGAGTTTCTCTACGAACTAATCCTTCCTTCATGCCTAAGGTGGTTTCCAGTGTGGCTTTAAATCAAACCATCCACTTACCCACCTTCTTCCCAAATCCACAGAACAAAGGAGAAAGACTCCTGCATTCCTTGGACATTCACAGGCAACTTCGTTACTACTTGGATAAAACTAAGGTTTTCAGAAAATTTGACCAGCTCTTTGTATCCTGTGCTACAGCTTCACAAGGGAAGGCTATATCAAAACAAACCATTTCCAAATGGATAGGACATTGCATTTGTTTTTGCTATATCCACCATGGAAAACCAGTTCCTGCTACCATTAGGCCCCACTCTACCAGGGGAACAGCTACATCTACAGACTTCCTCAGGGGGGTTCCAACCAAGGAGATTTTGGAAGCTGCAACTTGGAGTTCAGTACACACCTTTACCAAACACTATCACTTACCACTTTACTCTAAGACTAGAGCTGGCTTCGCCACTGCAGTTCTGCAGGGCCTTCTAGCTTCCTCTAACCCTCTATGACTCCTCCACCCATCCTTAGCTTTGGGATTCTACCCAAGTGTGATGACTGCAACAGGGTAACATGATGAACATAGTACAGTTTTGTACCTACCATAAATGTAGATGTTCGAGTGTACACCCTGCTGCAGTCCAGGTCACCCTCTCTCCATCCCCTCTGAACTAACTGGCTAAATCTCTACAATACCTTCCTGATGTATTTGCTTATAGCTGGAGGGATTTTGTGTTTGTGCTAAAATTTCTTAAATTGGTGCTAATTACTGACCACCTTTTTGGGGGCACCTGACATCTGGGGCAAGAAAAACTGAAGAAAATGGCGTTGGATGCATTATATATACCCCTGGCGCATTGACGTCAGGGAAGAAGCGACAGCAACCAACGCCGGACCAAGACTTTGGAATTCCGGCCGACTGCAGGACCGCCTGACGACAGGATAACCAAAGTGTGATGACTGCAGCAGGGTAACACGATGAACATCTACATTTATGGTAGGTACAAAACTGTACTTTCCTCCTCTTCAAAAACAGGGAGTGCTAAGCCACTTCCTTATGGTAAGAACTCACATTGACTTTACACTTCCATCCCTTATCTTTGCCCACCTTCTTGTGCCCTTAGGAGGAAAACTCTATTTCCATGCAAACAACTGGTCCTCTATTACCAACGACTGATGGGTACTCAACATAGTGTCCAGGAAAACAAATTTTATTTCCACACTCTGCCAACCCCAAAAGGGTTCCCAGATCATCCTCCAAACCAGTGGGCAGAGGCCAAAAAGCAAGTTCTTTCTCTGCTGTCCATGAGGGCAGTACAGCATGTTCCTGCAGAATAGATAGGCCAAGGTTTCTATTCCAGACTCTTCCTGGTACCCATAAAAGAGGGTACCTGGCGCCCAGTCCTCCATCTATCCATATTAAACACATCTGGTGATACCAAAATTCAAAATACTCACCCTCCAGCAGCTTCTTCCTATGCTTTCCAAGGAGGCTTGGTTAGCCACCCTAGACCTAAAAGAGGCCTACCTACACATCCCAATCAGGGAATCTTGTAGGAAATATCTACGTTTCAGGGCAGGATCTATGCACTTTCAGTTCTCTGTGCTTCCCTTTGGCTTATCCACTGCTCCCAGAGTTTTCACAAAATGCCTGGCTCCAGCCATTGCTTTTTGCAGACAAAGCAATATTCAAATTTACCCCTACTTAGACGATTGCCTGATTCAGGCAGACAGGGAAAGCTGTTTTACAGCACCTGACCTTTGTAAAGGACCTACTGACCTCCCTGGGGTATACTATCAACGAAAATAAATCAAAACTAGTCCCCACACAAAAAAATTGTATTCCTGGGAGCAAGCCTGGACACAGCATCCCAGATAGCAATCCTTACTCCAGAAAAACAAGCCTACCTGACAGGCTACTTCTCTCAACTAGCCACCCGAACCCAGTTATCCGCAAGAAAAATCCTGCAAACTCTAGGGTTCATGGCCTCATGCATCCTACTCATTCCATATGCCAGACTGCATATGAGGAAACTACAATGGTACCTAAAAAGCCTTTGGTGTCAACACTCGCAAGACCTGGAAACTATCATACCTATAATATCCTGTCTAAGGAAAGATAATCTTTGGTGGGCAGCAGCATGCAAACACAACAAGGAACTTCCCTTCTCACAACCCCACGCCGCTCAGACCCTCACCACAGACGCATCAGATTATGCCTGGGGTGCACACCTGGAGGATGGCAGGTGCATTCAGGGCCATTGGAGCCCAAATCAAATACATCTGCACATCAACCAAAAAGAGATGCTAGCTGTTCAGCACGCCCTGACAGCTTTCAGACCCCTACTCTCCCCGGGGCCTCTAGTGATCAAAACAGACAACACCACAGTGATGTGGTATATCAACAAGCAGGGAGGGACTCACTCTTATCCTTTATGCAGGCTCGCCGTGACCCTTTGGCACACAGCCTCAGCCATGCAAATTCACCTGCTAGCACAATTCTTGACAGACTCCCCAAACTCTCTGGCAGACAACTTTAGCAGAGACCTGCTAGACTCACATGAGTGGCAGCTAGATCACAGAATCTTCCACCTTGTAACCCAGAAATGGGGCACCCCGAAGGTGATCCTCTTTGCCTCCTACTCCAATCGTCAGCTCAGCAAATTCTGCACCAGACAACCTCACAGCAAGGCCTGGAAAATGGATGCTGTATCCTTCCAATGGGTAGACCTCTCGATCTATGCATTTCCCCCTCTACCACTCATTTCAAGGGTACTGCTCGAAATAAGGGAGGAAAAACCAAGAGCAATCTTGATTGCCCCAGAATGACTGCGCCAGCACTGGTACCCACTACTGCGCAGCCTGTCACCCCTGCCACCATGGCACCTACCTCAGATCCCAACACTCCTGACCCAGAAGAATGGAGAATTCATGCATCCACAATTGCAGACCCTGAACCTGGCAGTCTGGCATATTCCCTGACCTCTCCTCAAGCTGCCAGCCTAAGCAAACAAGTCCTGGATGTTATACATGAGGCCAGATGTCCCAGCACTAGAAAATTCTATGCTGGTAAGTGGAAAAGGTTTTGCACCTGGATCCCAGGCTAAGGGAGCCGAAACAGCACAGCCCTTCCTATCTCTCATCCTAGATTACCTGGCAGACCTATTACACAGGGGTCTATCCTTCTCTTCTATTAAAATTCATGCCTCTGGCCATCTCTGCTCATTACAGCACAGAGCCACCTCTCTTCTCACACCCTCTTATCAAACAGTTCCTAAGAGGGTCCTAACAACTTAAGGCCACCCAGAAGAGCTCCTACCCCAGCTTGGGACCTTAACTTTGTGTTGGAAAAGCTCACCCTACCCCTCTTTGAGCCTGCAGCTTCAGCAGTTAAAATTCCTCTCTTGGAAAACAGCCTTGCTTCTGGCCATCACTTCAGCTAGAAGAGTTTCAGAGCTACAAGCACTAATGCCTTTAGAGTCCTTCATCATTTTCCATGGTGACAGGGTCTCCCTCAGGACTAACCCATCCTTCATGCCTAAAGTGGTGTCCAATATGGCTCTCAACCAATCCATTCATTTGCCCACCTTTTTCCCTAACCCACAAAACAAGGAGAAAAGGAATCTGCACTCTCTAGATGTGCACAGACGGCTCAGCTTCTATCTGGATAGGACTAAATGTTTTAGAAAAACTGACCAATTACTAGTCAGCTTTGTAGCAGGAGAAGAGGGCAGGGCCATATCCAAACAAACAATCTCCAAATGGATAGCACACTGCATCCATTTCTGCTACAAACAGCATGGGAAACCACACCCAAAGGGGGTCAGGATGCATTCCACCAGGGCAACCTCCACCTCTGCAACTTTTCTCAGAGGGGTCCCCACCAGGGACATCCTGGAGGCTGCAACATGGACTTCTGTTCATACCTTCACCAAGCATTACCACCTGCCTATCTTTTCCAAATCCAGGGCAGGCTTTGCCACCGCAGTCTTGTAGGGCATCCTAGCCAGCACTCAGTCTTCTTGACTGCCTCCTTTCCTTATCTTCAGCTTTGGGAATCAACCCAAATCCCAAGTGTGATGACTGCAACAGTAAAACACAAAGAAGAGCATAGTACAGTTGTGTACACTTACCATAAATGTAGATGTTCGAGTGTATTCACTGTTGCAGTCCTGGTTTCCCACCCTCCATCCCCCTTGTCTCTCTCTCTCTCTCTCTCTCTCACTCTCTCCTTTCAGGGAATTTTTGGTATTTACTTTCTACTGGTGGTGTTCTTCCACCATAACCTAGCTCCCTATTTGGGGGCTCCTGACAGCTGGGGCACGAAAAACTGATGTAACTGCATCGGCTGCCTGATTTTATACCACTGATGACCTGACGTCAGTCATGGAGCGACAGCAACTGACGCAGAAATACTAAGCCTCTGGTATTCGGGCCGACTGAGGGCTACCCTTGGCAGGATAACCAAAGTGTGATGACTGCAACAGTGAATACACTCGAACAGCTACATTTATGGTAAGTGTACACAACTGTACTTTTCCGTAAGTATAGAAATTTCTTATGAAACTTTCAGGAATCTTGCATGGTCATCTGAAAGCATGGAAGGTGTTGTGTAACAGGCTATGAGCTGGTAGCTTATCTTTTCTATGTTAAACTGAAGTTCCAGGAGTGTAGTTTGTGGAAGTGTGGGTAGTTGTCTAGGCGAGATATGTTTTTTGCAGTTTCTACCAGGCCTGAAGGCATGGTAGTCACATGTCCTAGGTATGGGGGCAGTGTTTTCTTTAATTTTAAGTCATATCTTTGTATCAGTGTATACAGGGACATGTTCCAGATGCAGGATTCCCTCAGGATTAGCATTTTGTTTATACTCTTGGCATTGAGAAGAGCCACCTTGATGTGGCCCAGTTTAGTGTTCGGTAAGTATGCTAAGCCGATGTGTCCAATAGATGGACCCTACCTAAAGCTATGGGGCAGTAAGGATTTTTGTTAGTGTGCAGAAATCCTTGAAGAAGAGATGTAGGCCAACCTTTGCAAAACAAGTTAGATTATCTATCGTCTTACTCTAGGCTCATTCCTACAGGATCCCCTGGAATGACACCAGCTGTTAAGGCAATTGTTAAAGCTAGTTATCTTCACTTCATACCTAGGTAATTCCAGGACACCCTCACTACATAAATAGAAACATTGGGTAGGTATTCCCAGGACATCCTCTCTGAAGAGTGTTATTAGCTAGGCCTTTCCAGGATATACATAGAAACATTTAAGCATTCCTGACATCCTCACTGAAAACGAGCATATGCAAGGCATTCCGAGACTACTTTCACTGCAGAGAAAGGTTAGATAGACATTTCTATGGTATGTTAACTCCATAAAGTATTACCTGTGCATTTCCAGGATACCCTGACTGCATAGAAGCATTGGCTAGGCTTTCCTGAGATCCCCTTAATACAGAGAAGTATCAGCTGTGCATTCCCAGGGCACCCTTACTGCATAAGCTAGGTATTCCCAGAACACTATTATTAGACTTTTGGTTTCTCCGTCTGTGTAGCAGCCACCCTAACCATCTTACCCAAGTCAACACTAAATGGCGGTCAACTGGCAGGTAAGTACCTCTGTTTGCTTGAGTGTCTGGAGAAATGTATATTAGCTTGTGATCTACAATTTAGTGTTAACAAAATAGCTGATTTGTTGCTCTTCTTTTAGAGCAAATGCATAACGGAGTCAATGGGTTCCATAACAGATGAAAGCAAATGGATCAACTTCCTTACGATAAATGCTGACTTTTAATGTTTTAATTGTTTACACTCATTTAGCTGTATCACGCAACATATTTTAACAAAAACATCATCCAGAGTAATCGAATTCTGAACTACCGTTCATTCCAAATGTCGAATTAAAGGAATCGCGACTGTCAACATTTGAATATTTTTTTTTGTTTTGTTTTGTTTTTAATTGTGAAATTTGCGCACACCCAAAACCCACCAAACTTGCAATTATATGCAAAGCTCATAACATTGACTATACATAAACTAATGGCAGGCTTTGTTCTCTCAAATTAAATTCAGTAAAACACGGTACAACATTTTTATAATTCAGTTAACAGCATTTGAGCCATGTCAGACTCCAAACCAGTTACAAGTGGTGTCCCACAAGGCTCAGTACTGGGACCTCTCTTGTTCGGTATATATTTCTCGGAGGTACAGGCCAACACGGAAAGACTGTGGCTGACCAAGTTCGCAGCTGACTGCAAACTAGGCGCCATAATCAACTCTCCAGCCGACACAAGCATCCTACAAAAGGGCCTCATAGAAACAGACAACTGGTGCCAGAGCCATGGCCTCAAGCTAAACGCCAAAAAGTGTATAGTCATCCCCTTTGGCAAAAACAAAGTGCCCACAAATTACCACATAGGTGGTAATCCATTAAGTACAGAAGAAGTAATTAGGGACCTGGGGACCCAAGTTGATAGTAATCTCTCATTTGAAAACCACGTGGCCAAAGTGGTTAGAAAAACATTTTATATAGCCCACCTAATCATGAAGGGATTCACATGTAGATCAGGGGAGGTCATCGTGCCTCTTTACTCATCCCTCATCAGGCCCATAATTGAGTACAATGCCCCTTTTGGGATGTACCTTACCAGATACCTGCAGCAACTGGAAAGACTCCAAAAGTACCTCACCAATTGGATCAAAGGGCTCAAACAGATGCCATATGCTGCCCAGTTAAAGAAACTCCAGCTCTACTCAGTGGCATACCGCCTGCTCAGAGGCGATCTGTGCCTGACGTATAAAGCCATGTCCAACCCGGAATTAATGGACATGCTGCACCTCAGAAAATCCAAATCCCATCGAGCTACGCGCTCGAGAGACTTGAACCTCGGCACTGAAATAAATAGGACATGCTAGAGGGACAGATTCATAACCCAGAGGCTCCCTTCACTCTGGAATAAAATTCCAGTCCAGGTTAGGCAGAGTCCCTCATTGACTCTCTTCAAGAGGAATCTTGATGAGTGGATGGGAGATCGTAGGTTTACCCCGGGTATCACTTCTGTGTCACTGTTAGACAGAGGCACAGTATACTAACCTCGAAAAAGGGCATAGCAAAATTAAATTAAAATGGGTGGCGAAAGCCAAACACACTCTGGCTAGGCTTATAAATGCCCTAGGGCAGATAGCCCAGTATGAACCTATGAACCTAACCTATATAATAAGTATGAGTGTATCACTGTCATAAATATGTCACACTATAATGCATGTATGTCGCACTATAATGCATGCATTGTATATAGGTTAAGCTTCAGCTTGTCATTTGAACATCTTATAGTATATTTATCACAAAAACACAAGTTTAATGCATAAAAACATGTTCATTGCTCTCAGGTTTTTAATATTTCTTATGAATAACAACAGTTATCCATATTGTTTATTTATAAATTGTAGTGTTGTATATATGCAGTTTTTTGAACGGGAGCTCACATGGCAGTTTGTTACTGTTGCTTTAAGTTAATGAAGTAGTTGCTGTTAATTAATGAACTCACTGGCTTGAAAATAGTATAAATATTAGTGGTGAATGTTTTATATTGATTCTGCTGAAGTCTATGGTGCAGTAGACGAAAGTGCTAAATCTTATGGAGTTCTTGATGTGAATAAAAGACAGTTCGTTTTTTAATATACATTGAGTGGACTGCTGTGGCTTTTGAAGTGCTTGGGAATCCTGTGCCTGGTGTTTTCCCAGTTACTTTATATTACTTATTTGTACATTTGCATTTAACTTTAATGCACATACAATTTTAAGAAATCAGGTGGAAGAGATCATAAGGTCTTTTGCAAATTCAAGCAGTCTATAAAGGAACGGACTATAAAGCACATTGTATGCTATGCTGTAAATGAAAGTATTCCGCTGTAAATTGTGTTTCACAGTAGATTAGTTAGGCGAACGTTGTTAACTACTGGAATAGGCACCTTTCAGTTTCTTTGATTTCATTTGTAAAATGATGTACCTGTCTTTTTAGTACGAGTTACCTGGACTGTGAATGACAACCATTTGAGGTGCTTTGTATTAATGCCTTGAAAAACTGCTAGCTGTAGGAATGGGCTTCATTTGTGCAATTAATCTTTTCTGTTGTCTTGTTTTTAGAGTGAAGAATTGTTTCTTTGGATACCTAGAAGGATGTTGATGACTGTTGAGTCAGCTAAAAATTCTGTATTAGGTAAGACAAATGTGTTGATTGCCTCTTACTATAACGGGCAGTGACAATAATACTCAAAATGCTTATATGTTGACTTACTAGTACTTGGATTTAACATGATCATGTCCTTCCTTTCTGCGTCTTCAGTATGGATAATGCCAGCTCTGCTGACATTCTTAGTTGCCTTAATCAGCAGCAATGAATGTTGTTGCTGGCTGTGATAATCTGTAGTGACCACTAGGTGGCTTCCACATTTGCTGTATTCAGTACAAAGCAGAACTCACATTTTTTTCCTTGCACTTCTCACTGTTAGCATTTATGCAGTATGCTCTGTATTTGTTAAATTATTAGTTATTCACGTGAGCTGTTCCATCCTTGTACAATAGGTAGCAACATTTATAACATTACTTCGGCAGTCATATGGTTGGAGGTTTATTCCATGATGTATGCTAGGAGAGTTAATGATGGGTCATTTCTGTTTTTAAACGTCTTTGTTAAACATGACATTAAAAGTTAAAAGCATGACTTGGATACACATACAGTAATACAAAGAAAACCATATTAGCACTTTTTTTTCTATGCATTATACATTTTAACAGTTTTCATTTGTTCTATTATTACATAAATTACTCATTCCCTTCCTCCCATTAAATTATACTCCTCTTATTTATAAGTTATTTGTTCTTTCCCCTTTCTAAAGATACCACTTTCATTTATTTTATGTCTTTTACAATATTCAATACTTCTGTTACATTTTATTTAGATTCTGATTTCCATTTTGTAGTATTGTGTTTTTGCAGTCAGTTGCATTAAACTTAGTAAAGCCTTACTGTGTCTGGGCAATTCAGGTCATGTGTCCTACCTCAGAATTCTTATTTCCTTAGTTACAACCATATACTCCCCCCAACATTGCTGACAAAGTATTCCGTAGGAAATTTTTAAAATCTGCCAACTCTTTGCATTCCCAAAAACATGCTCCCTGTTCCCAGTGATAGTTCTGTTCTTGGTATCAGTTTAGAAGTTTCAGAAAGGGGCACCTTTAAAGTTTTGATGTGAAGTTGTTCAATCTCGCCGTTCATTCTTCACTGATGGGGGTTTGGAGCCGATCCTCGGCTCCGACACGGCCGACTAGCAAGCTCAAAGTTTTCCAGTAGCTCGAGACCCAGCCCCTTATCCCACAATGCACTGCTGGAATTACCTCAGATCTAGTTTGCCACGGCACAGATCTCTTGGTTTCCAGTGTTTTTCGAGACTATTTGTGGGAATTTTCAACTTTCAGCAAGTTTTTGTATTGCATTTTTATATTTTTCGACTATTATATTTACATAGTATTACCTAATTTAGCAGATTTTTCTGTTTTTTCCCCTTTTCCCAGTAAATCTCTAGTGCTTGCCTTCGGCCTGTTGGCCTTGGGCTTTTTCTTACAGCTTGTTAGATTAGAGTTGCCCTTTTTGGGCTTTTTGATATTTGGATTATTCTTGTTACTAGTTGCCTTTTTGGGCTTTTGGGCTGTCTTTTTGCATGCTGTTGTAGTGAATTAGTTTACTCATTTCTGAGTTAAACTATTTTTATATAGTTAAATAGTGTTTTTTGATCTTGTGAATTTTTTTTAGGAAATTAGTTGCTATGTCTGAAGAAAGGGAAAAGCATCCTAAGTCTGGGTTCAAAAAGTGCCCAGACTGCGGACAAAAGATGTCCGTCATGGATGCCTGTGTACTGTTTGTGTGAGGTGCACCTGCATGAGTCATGTAGTATCTGCCACTCTTTTTCCACTCAAGTGCTTGCAGAAAGGAAGAGGAAGTTAGTTGACAGGGGTATTATTAAACACCCTTTCTCAGAGGCATTGTCTGACCAGGATGGGGCCAGCAAAACAGCCAAATCTTCCTCAGAATCCAGGACAAAAAAAGGGAAAAAGGTTGGAAAGTGTTGTGACTTCGGCTCCACTGGCTTCGGAGCCGACAGTCTGTTCTTTTTGGACCCGGGACACTGCTTTGGAACCGGTTGCCGAAAAACCTCCCTCTCTACTTCTCCAATCAGCTCCATCTATTCACTCCTCCAGGTCTTTGGTTGGCCTGTCTGATCTGGATATGGACCGGCTGGTTCAGAACCTCTTAAAGGCACCAGGCCTAGCTAAATTGCTGTTGTCTCAGACCCAACCATCTGAGCCGAAGACCATTACTCCTGAATTGTCTGCTCCTCTGAGCCATACCGGACCTTAGCGGCTGGAGGAGGCCGACCTGATGATTGTGGATCCCTTGGAGCTGACACCTGTTCTAGTGTCGTTGGCTCCATCTGCTCGGACATCCTCGGCGCCGACCGGGGACTCTAGGAGCCGACACTCTCCGGTCGGGTCTGGGGAGGATAGTCGCACGGACTTCTCAGTGCCGACTCTTCCTCTTGGGGCTTCGGCTCAGGTGAGCTCGGCTCCTATCTCGGGCTCAGAGCCCACGGCTTCGGTGCGGGAGGGGATCGTGGATCCTCATGATCCGCCGACTCCTTCTCATCGGAGCCGTAGTGCATTCAAAGCCATGAGGCGAGTGTTGTCACCTAAGACTTCCTCATCTCCAGGTCTGGCCTCTTCCTCCCCTAAAGTGCCTGTGTCAGTTTCTGTTTCCTCCGGTCATCCCAAGCGTAGAGACGCATAGCCTCGGGTAGCTCCACAGGGCGCTTTCTGCTCTTCTGAGACCTCTCCAGAGGCTCCCCCTGAAGAAGTTCCCAGGAAGAGATTATGCAAGAGGAGGCATTTGGACTCCCACAGGAGTCTCCAACATCAGACACCGACTTGGATGAATCGGAAGGGTCCCCTAGATCCCCCTCTGAGGACATCTCCTTTGCGGAGATTCTTGAAATTCTTAGTCTCCACCCTACGATGAGCTTATGGATCTGGTCTCTCGTAGGGCGTGGGAGTCACCAGAATCTGTGGAACATGTCCCTAGGAGGCCTAATAAGTAAATTTCTGCCCCTGTAGATAAGTTATTTTTGACCAAGGGAGACCCCGTTGATGCCATGGTGGTGGCGGCAGCCACCAAAAAGGAAATGTCTGAGACTTCCTCGTCTATCCATCCTCCTAACAGAGAATCCAGGATCATGGATAGATATGGGAAACGCATGTTTAGTTCAGCGACTTTCTCACTCAGATCACTGAACTACTTGACCCATTTTACCAGACTGCAGAGAGATCTCCTTAAGGAGTTGGGAGATGCTTTTCAGGGTGCTGTAGCTACGAGTGTATCCGACAAAGTTGCTACCCAGCTTGCTATCCATAATTCAGTAGTTAACTCGTCCATGCGTCTCGTATCTTACGCAGCTGATGGTTCGAGTAGAGTTGCAGGTACAGGATACGACTCTATTCCTTCGCGGAACCCTTCAAATCTTCCTGTACGAATACCCCGTTTGACGGCTCATGAAGGAGACTTTGACCAGGTGTGAACAAGAAGGAAAGACTCTGCCATCATAGTCCGGTTTTCCACCCCCACTCGACTCTATCCTAAAGGTTAGAGGGGAGGAAAGATGTGGTTCCGAAAACCTCAAGGAGCCTTTCAAGACACACGTGGAGAGCCCCCTCCAGAGGCAGAGGAGGGGGTTACAATGGAAGATGCCGCCCTCACAGAAGAGGGGGTCCGCAACACCAGGGTGACAGAGATCACTTCTCTGGTCAGTCCTACCAGCACTCCTGAAGGGAGGCCCAGCTGTCCTACTCTGGAGACAGTCGGGGGTCGCTTGTCATTGTACCCAGAAGCCTGGCTAGATATAACAAATGACAATTCAGTACAAAGTATTATTTCCAGAGGGTATTTCATACCGTTCTCCACCCAGCCCCATCCCATCAAAAAAATCCCAGACGTTCTACCCAGTCACAGGGAACAAGCAACAATAGAGGTATGCCGGTTGCTAGAAAAAGGAATCATCCAGCCAGTCCCGGCAGACCAAACAGGATTCGGAACTTACTCGAGATTCTTTTTGGTTCCAAAGAAAATGGGACTGGAGACCCATTTTGGATCTCAGCAGACTCAACCAATTTGTGAGGAAAGAGAAGTTCCGAATGGTCATGCTACAGTCCATACTTCCCTTTTTAAGGAAAGACAATTGGATGTGCTTGATCGATCTCAAGGATGCGTACTACCATATAAAGATGGCCAGACCATCCAGGGATCACCTGCATTTCCGGCTGGGAGCCAATCATTATCAATTCTGAGCTCTGCCCTTTGGTCTCACTACAGCCCCCAGAGTGTTCGCCAAGTGCATGGCAGTAGTCATGGTGTCTAGGATTTCAGGTGCTTCCGTACTTGGACGATTGACTCCTTACCTCCACCACCAGGCATCAACTTCTTCAAGCGAGAGAGACTTCTCTGGCACTCTGCAATTGGCTAGGCAGTGCAGTCAACTTCGAAAAGTCTGCCTTGTTGCCATCGCAGCATATCATTTTTATAGGGACAGAATTAGACACGTCAACCACCACTCTTCATCTTCCACCAGAAAGGGTTTGTATTCTTCGCCAACACATCATGTCCTTGGTATCAAAGAACAGAGCACCAGCTGCAGAGGTATTGAAAGTACTAGGATTGATGGCAGCAGCAATATTGGCAATCCTGTTAGCAAGGATGCATATGAGGATTCTTCAGTGGCTCCTATTCATGCAATGGTCTTACCAAGAACTTCCAATGAATCACACAATCCTGATAACGAATTCTTGCAAGAAGGATCTTCAGTGGTGGTTGACGTCTCTTCATGTCACAATAGGACGTCCCTTCATGCTACCCCCTCCAGTTGCCACTGTGACCACGGATGCTTCCCTGATAGGGTAGGGGGGGCATTTTCAGGGAAAGACTGCCCAAGGCACATGGACAGATCAAGACTCACATCTGCATATCAATGCCCTGGAGATGAGAGCAATACTTCTAGCATTGCAATACTTTCAGGACTCTCTTCCTCTAGGGACAATTGCAATACAGACAGACAACATGTCAGTAGTCTGGTACCTGAACAAGAAAGGCGGGACCAGTTTTACCCCCTTTGCCGAGAAGCCCTCAGAGTATGGCAGTGGGCAGTGTCATCCCAGTGATTTCTGTTAGCAATGCACATCCCGGGCAAATCCAACGTCATAGCGGACAAACTGAGCAGGGCAATTTTATTGCCCCACGAGTGGTCCCTCAAACAAGAGATTGCGGACACGATTGTCCACAAATGGGGCCAGCTTTCCTGCGACCTGTTTGCCAGTCATATCAACACCAAATGCAGAAGCTATTTTGCCCTGATTACCCCACCAGGTCAGTCCCTGAGGGATGCTCTTGTCCACGATTGGCCCCCGGGTCTCCTCTACGCTTTTCCCCCAGTTCCTCTGATACCCAGATTTTTACAGATAGCAAAGTCACTGGGACGGACAATCATCCTTATAGCCCCCATTGGCCTCGGCAGATTTGGTTTCCGTTTCTTTACCATCACATTCTGGAAGACCCGTGGATCCTGGACCCAGTTCAGGACTTATTGACACATCCGTCAGGGGATCTCCATCCTTCATTTTAGACACTGAAGCTAACCGCTTGGCTGCTCTAATTCCCCGCATAGCCAGACTGTATAATCTTTCCCATGACACTAGTCAAATTTTGTTGGCTTCCCATAAACCTTCCACTAGAAAGTTGTATCGTAGTAAGTGGAAGAGATTTTCCATTTGGCCTTCCTACCATAATATTGACCCTTATCAAGCACCATTGTCTTCTATTTTACAATTCTTGACAGAAATTTTCAACAAAGGAGCAGCGGCTGCTACGGTGCGAGTACAACTAGCTGCTATATCTAATTTACATCTAGGGATTGATGGATTGAATATAATGGCTCACTAATTGTCTAAAGCTTTTCTAAAAGGTTCCTTTCACATGAAGCCTCCAGTGAAGACTCCTTATTCTCCCTGGAATTTGAATTTTATGTTATCTCGCATCATTCTTCCTCCCTTTGAGCCTGCATCATCTTGTGAGCTAAAATTTCTATCATGGAAAACTATCTTCCTAGTAGCCATCACTTCAGCACGCAGAGTGTCAGAGCTACAAGCCGTATCCATCAAGCCTCCTTATATGGTCTTTCATGCTGACAGAGTATCTCTCAGGACAAACCCATCCTTTTTGCCTAAAGTATGTTCAGAGATTAACATCAGTCAAGTAATTGAGTTGCCTGTTTTCTTCCCTAATCACACCAACAAATTGGAATATATGTTGCACAAACTTGATGTTCACAGATAACTTAGATTTTATCTAGACAGAACAAAAGAGATTAGGAAATCAGATCAGCTTTTTGTGTATTTTTCTGAGGCCAGGAAAAGTAAACCAGTCGCCAAAACAAACTCTAAGTGGCTGTTGGATTGTATCACTTACATCTATTCTTGTCATAACATGCCCTTGTCTAGTAAGGTGAAGGCTCATTCAACCAGAGCAGTTTCTACCTCTTCAGCCTTTCAAGCCAAATTACCTGTAGACAACATCTGTGCTGCAGCCACATGGTCTAAACCTCACACTTTTATAACTCATTACAAAGTGGATAAGGCCTCCAGGGACAGAGCTTCATTTGGTTCTACGGTTCTAAAGAGTGTACTTCTGTGAGCCACCCAGGGTTAGGGTGCTAGGGACGCTACCCATCGGTGAAGAATGAACGGCGAGATTGAACAACTTCACATAAAGAAGTTATGTACTCACCATAATGTTCCATGTGAGTTGTTCCATCTCGCCTTCATTCTCACGTCCCTCCCTCCATCCCTCACCTGGCTGGCAGTTGACCTGGAGGCTGTTTTCATCCTGGTTTCTCAATGTGTCTTCACTCCTAGGCAGAATAATTATAGTATCACTATATGGTATGCAGCAAACAAGATCCGAGGTAATTCCAGAAGTGCATTGTGGGATAAGGGGCTGGGTCTCGAGCTACTGGAAAACTTTGAGCTTGCAAGTCGGCCGTGTTGGAGCCGAAGATCGTCTCCGAACCCTATCAATGAAGAATGAAGGTGAGATGGAACAACTCACACAGAATGTTATGGTGAGTACATAACTTCTTTTTTTGTGCTGTTAGTCCAGCAAAATTTAATGTTCAACAGTTTGTGATTTAAATATGTTTGCTGAAAGAATGTTCTGCGCCGTAGCTCCTTTAACTACTTTGTTGTTGCTGTATGAAATAACAAGAAAAGAGTCTTCTGTAGGGAGCATCAGTGGGAAAGGAAAGGATATCATAACATTTGGGCTTTACCCATCTTGTATACGGTTCCCTATTATTTAAGCAAACGTTCATTGTTTCGAAAGTCACTTTGTGGACAGCTAAATGTCGAAAAGGCCAAATCCTGAACAAAAGAAACAGAGATTTTTTTTTCTTAGGGAAAAAACATCACTGGGCCATTTTCAAATATTTGCCATTTCCTCCACTGTGGTGTGATCTTGGAGTGGATATATTTAAGTGGGGGGCAAAGCCCCTCACTTTATTTTGTATTTGGGCTTTTTTTTTTTTTTTTTGCGGAACAGCGATTTTTTTTTGTAGGGAAATAAATCGCTGTACAGTTTTCGTGATTTGGACTATTCGACATTTAGCTGTCGATAAAGCGATGTTCGAAACATTGAACGTTCTCTTATTTAATAGGGAAGCTTGTATGCAATGTTCTTACCCAGTCAGAGCTTTCATAAGTTGTACCCTTATCCGTGTGAAAAGCAATGCTGGTTGTGTACCAGCTCCAAATAAAAGGCCAAACAGTTTGTATTAAGCCATTAAATAAACAGGCTGCCCCACTTTACCGTTTGATAAAGATTCTAGGTTACTAGGTAGATATGCTGAATAAGTATGCACATCTACTACCTTAACTGTTAGGACATTTATTTACTTCACATCGTTTCTAATAAAAGTTCCATTTTAGAGCAAATCCAGGAAGTTATAGGTTGTTTGAAATAGTAAACTATATCAAAACATTTTCAAAAGTCTTTGTTTACAGTGAACAAAATCTGAGCTTTTACACTGAAACATGCATATTCTATTGTAGATTCTTCTTCAAGGGTAATTCTCTTAGAGCTAATTTTGAGGTGTCTTGCACGACTTAAATTCTTTCAGTGAGGATGTTTGATCTAGACTGGCATAACACAAGGGCTTCCACTTCCCCTTGTTTCCCCTTCCTCATCTTAAGTTTACTTAGGAGCAGAAATGCACAGGCA
>NC_056737.1:968955151-969020151 GCF_019279795.1 Protopterus annectens | reverse complement strand
TAAGTCAAATATCTCACCAGTGTTATCACCACCCACTCTCACCCATCTACTGTATAACACTGACAAACCTTACCCTATGTTAGCTGTTTCATATTTATTTAATCTACCATCCTCAATAATTCACAAATATAAACTCCTGAATTCCTTTCTCCATCTCCAGAAGGCAGATTTCAAATAACAACACTGAGAAACCTCTGTAATTCACAGATGTAAACTTCTCACTTCCTCCCTCCATCCCCAGAAGGCAAAATTCAAATACCATAGTAACATATAAAAATCTCCAGCACTCTGTAACACCATTAGAAATATCTTGTTATATAGTGACACCCCTCATACCTGACACTTTCTCCATACCTTCCTCTTACTCATCAAAAACATCATCTACTAAAACTTTGACAATTACCTGTATAAAATTCATAGTTTGCTAAATAAAGTTTGTCAGTTCACTCCTGGATTACTCATTATTTTCCTGACATAGCAATTCTTACTGAAACATGGCTAAAACCTCACATAAAAGACTCAGAAATTCTTCTACCTGACTATAATGTTATTTGCTCTGATGGACTGCATAAAATAATCAGGCGGTGTTGCAGTTCTATGCTCCAACCTCTGTGATATCTCTATCTATAATCCTACCAAATTTGTATTCCACTGAACTACTTCTCAGCAACACCTGCAAATTAAACAGCCCAAAGCCTGTGCATCTTTGATATTTATATCCCCCCAGGTAACAGCATCCTTGTTCTTGAAGATATTCTAAACTGGACCTCTAACTCTGTCCCATATGAAGCAATAATAATTGGTAATCTCAATATTAACTGGCAAAACTTATCTACAGACTTCCCTTCTTCAAGTTTCAGTCTTCATGGCTTCACTAGGCTAAGAACCACCTATACCTGTTATGACTAAACCACCAATACTGGCACTACCTGGGATTGGCTCCTTGCCACTAATCCTTATGTTTACCAAGATCATAAAACACTGCAAAGCTATATCAGTGACCACCTCCCCACTTATGTTCAGACGCTATTTACACACCATACCAAACAACACAACTATAAAGAATGATGTAACCTTATTAACTTCAATTTAGTGAACTTTAACAATGTGCTCTGTTCCATACACTGGCCCATCCTCTGTACTTTACCATTAGATGCTGCCGTTTTAAAAATCATCTCTTTATTTGCGGTTATTCTTAACAGCCTAGCTCCACTTAGAAAAAAAAAAAGAGTTAAATGTCGCCAAACACCTTGGCTCTCTCGGTATAGAATAACCCTAATGTGCAGAATGGATATAACTTGAAGAAACTGGAAGAAGCTACAATCCCCTGTCCACCTTCAAACCTGTAAGTAACTGTGTAATCTTATACAAGAAAGTTACTGAAAATAAGAAAAAAAAATACCATCTAAACCCACAAATAAACCAAAAAAGTAACCCTCAAAATTATTTTCGAACACCATAAACAAAATCCTGCACTCTGGTACACCTAGCATCCATAACCACTGTCCTAACAACTTCTCTTTATTAA
Organism: Protopterus annectens; assembly: GCF_019279795.1. Taxonomy (NCBI): domain Eukaryota; kingdom Metazoa; phylum Chordata; order Ceratodontiformes; family Protopteridae; genus Protopterus; species Protopterus annectens. The sequence goes on along the minus strand of NC_056737.1, from coordinate 969,018,623 downwards.
CTGCTAATAAATTCAGTTATCATTTAGTTGACTCTGTATCTGCCATAACATAAAACTTCCAAAAATCCAACACTACACCTCTACATACTTCTCTCTCAAATAAACCTGTTTTCACTTTAAAACCTGTTCCCTCCTCTTACTTAAATTCCCTACTGTTTAAACTTAAACCCTGCAGTCCTACAGTTGACGGTCTACCATTGAATTTCTAAAGCCACCTGTTATTACCTTCGCTAACCTAATCTCTACCTTAATCAGCAGATTAGACAGTCATTTCCAGTCATTCTCTACCTTAATCAGCAGATTAGACAGTCATTTCCAGTCATTCTCTACCTTAATCAGTAGATTAGACAGTCATTTCCAGTCATTCTCTACCTTAATCAGCAGATTAGACAGTCATTTCCAGTCATTCTCTACCTTAATCAGTAGATTAGACAGTCATTTCCAGTCATTCTCTACCTTAATCAGCAGATTAGACAGTCATTTCCAGTCATTCTCTACCTTAATCAGTAGATTAGACAGTCATTTCCAGTCATTCTCTACCTTAATCAGCAGATTAGACAGTCATTTTCAATCATTCTCTACCTTAATCAGCAGATTAGACAATCATTTCCAATCATTCTCTACCTTAATCAGTAGATTAGACAGTCATTTCCAGTCATTCTCTACCTTAATCAGCAGATTAGACAGTCATTTCCAGTCATTCTCTACCTTAATCAGCAGATTAGACAGTCATTTCCAGTCATTCTTTACCTTAATCAGCAGATTAGACAGTCATTTCCAGTCATTCTCTACCTTAATCAGTAGATTAGACAGTCATTTCCAGTCATTCTCTACCTTAATCAGCAGATTAGACAGTCATTTCCAGTCATTCTCTACCTTAATCAGTAGATTAGACAGTCATTTCCAGTCATTCTCTACCTTAATCAGCAGATTAGACAGTCATTTCCAGTCATTCTCTACCTTAATCAGTAGATTAGACAGTCATTTCCAGTCATTCTCTACCTTAATCAGCAGATTAGACAGTCATTTTCAATCATTCTCTACCTTAATCAGCAGATTAGACAATCATTTCCAATCATTATCTACCTTAATCAGTAGATTAGACAGTCATTTCCAGACATTCTCTACCTTAATCAGCAGATTAGACAGTCATTTCCAGTCATTCTCTACCTTAATCAGCAGATTAGACAGTCATTTCCAGTCATTCTCTACCTTAATCAGCAGATTAGACAGTCATTTCCAGTCATTCTCCATCTTAATCAGTAGATTAGACAGTCATTTCCAGTCATTCTCTACCTTAATCAGTAGATTAGACAGTCATTTCCAATCATTCTCTACCTTAATCAGCAGATTAGACAGTCATTTCCAATCATTCTCTACCTTAATCAGCAGATTAGACAGTCATTTCCAGTCATTCTCCATCTTAATCAGTAGATGAGACAGTCATTTCCAGTCATTCTCTACCTTAATCAGCAGATGAGACAGTCATTTCCAGTCATTCTCTACCTTAATCAGCAGATTAGACAGTCATTTCCAGTCATTCTCTATCTTAATCAGTAGATTAGACAGTCATTTCCAGTCATTCTCTACCTTAATCAGCAGATTAGACAGTCATTTCCAGTCATTCTCCATCTTAATCAGTAGATTAGACAGTCATTTCCAGTCATTCTCTACCTTAATCAGCAGATTAGACAGTCATTTCCAGTCATTCTCTACCTTAATCAGCAGATTAGACAGTCATTTCCAGTCATTCTCTACCTTAATCAGCAGATTAGACAGTCATTTCCAGTCATTCTCTACCTTAATCAGCAGATTAGACAGTCATTTCCAGTCATTCTCTACCTTAATCAGTAGATTAGACAGTCATTTCCAGTCATTCTCTACCTTAATCAGCAGATTAGACAGTCATTTCCAGTCATTCTCTACCTTAATCAGCAGACTAGACAGTCATTTCCAGTCATTCTCCATCTTAATCAGTAGATTAGACAGTCATTTCCAATCATTCTCTACCTTAATCAGTAGATTAGACAGTCATTTCCAATCATTCTCTACCTTAATCAGTAGATTAGACAGTCATTTCCAGTCATTCTCTACCTTAATCAGCAGATTAGACAGTCATTTCCAGTCATTCTCTACCTTAATCAGCAGATTAGACAGTCATTTCCAGTCATTCTCTACCTTAATCAGCAGATTAGACAGTCATTTCCAGTCATTCTCTACCTTAATCAGCAGATTAGGCAGTCATTTCCAGTCATTCTCTACCTTAATCAGCAGATTAGACAGTCATTTCCAGTCATTCTCTACCTTAATCAGCAGATTAGACAGTCATTTCCAATCATTCTCTACCTTAATCAGCAGATTAGACAGTCATTTCCAGTCATTCTCTACCTTAATCAGTAGATTAGACAGTCATTTCCAGTCATTCTCTACCTTAATCAGCAGATTAGACAGTCATTTCCAGTCATTCTCTACCTTAATCAGTAGATTAGACAGTCATTTCCAGTCATTCTCCATCTTAATCAGTAGATTAGACAGTCGTTTCCAGTCATTCTCTACCTTAATCAGCAGATTAGACAGTCATTTCCAGTCATTCTCTACCTTAATCAGTAGATTAGACAGTCATTTCCAGTCATTCTCTACCTTAATCAGTAGATTAGACAGTCATTTCCAGTCATTCTCTACCTTAATCAGTAGATTAGACAGTCATTTCCAGTCATTCTCTACCTTAATCAGTAGATTAGACAGTCATTTCCAGTCATTCTCTACCTTAATCAGTAGATTAGACAGTCATTTCCAGTCATTCTCTACCTTAATCAGTAGATTAGACAGTCATTTCCAATCATTCTCTACCTTAATCAGTAGATTAGACAGTCATTTCCAGTCATTCTCTACCTTAATCAGCAGATTAGACAGTCATTTCCAGTCATTCTCTACCTTAATCAGCAGATTAGACAGTCATTTCCAGTCATTCTCTACCTTAATCAGCAGATTAGACAGTCATTTCCAGTCATTCTCTACCTTAATCAGCAGATTAGACAGTCATTTCCAATCATTCTCTACCTTAATCAGCAGATTAGACAGTCATTTCCAGTCATTCTCTACCTTAATCAGTAGATTAGACAGTCATTTCCAGTCATTCTCTACCTTAATCAGTCGATTAGACAGTCATTTCCAGTCATTCTCTACCTTAATCAGTAGATTAGACAGTTATTTCCAGTCATTCTCTACCTTAATCAGTAGATTAGACAGTCATTTCCAGTCATTCTCTACCTTAATCAGCAGATTAGACAGTCGTTTCCAGTCATTCTCCATCTTAATCAGTAGATTAGACAGTCGTTTCCAGTCATTCTCTACCTTAATCAGCAGATTAGACAGTAATTTCCAATCATTCTCTACCTTAATCAGTAGATTAGACAGTCATTTCCAGTCATTATCTACCGTAATCAGCAGATTAGACTGTCATTTCCAGTCATTCTCTTCCTTAATCAGTAGATTAGACAGTCATTTCCAGTCATTCTCTACCTTAATCAGCAGATTAGACAGTCATTTCCAGTCATTCTCTACCTTAATCAGTAGATTAGACAGTCATTTCCAATCATTCTCTACCTTAATCAGTAGATTAGACAGTCATTTCCAATCATTCTCTACCTTAATCAGTAGATTAGATAGTCATTTCCAGTCATTCTCTACCTTAATCAGTAGATTAGACAGTTATTTCCAGTCATTCTCTACCTTAATCAGTAGATTAGACAGTCATTTCCAGTCATTCTCTACCTTAATCAGCAGATTAGACAGTCATTTCCAGTAATTCTCCATCTTAATCAGCAGATTAGACAGTCATTTCCACTCATTCTCCATCTTAATCAGTACATTAGACAGTCATTTCCAGTCATTCTCTACCTTAATCAGCAGATTAGACAGTCATTTCCAGTCATTCTCTACCTTAATCAGTAGATTAGACAGTCATTTCCAGTCATTATCTACCTTAATCAGCAGATTAGACTGTCATTTCCAGTCATTCTCTACCTTAATCAGTAGATTAGACAGTCATTTCCAGTCATTCTCTACCTTAATCAGCAGATTAGACAGTCATTTCCAGTTATTCTCTACCTTAATCAATAGATTAGACAGTCATTTCCAGTCATTCTCTACCTTAATCAGCAGATTAGACAGTCATTTCCAGTCATTCTCTACCTTAATCAGCAGATTAGACAGTCATTTCCAGTCATTCTCTACCTTAATCAGTAGATTAGACAGTCATTTCCAGTCATTCTCTACCTTAATCAGCAGATTAGACAGTCATTTCCAATCATTCTCTACCTTAATCAGCAGATTAGACAGTCATTTCCAGTCATTCTCTACCTTAATCAGTAGATTAGACAGTCATTTCCAGTCATTCTCTACCTTAATCAGTAGATTAGACAGTCATTTCCAGTAATTCTCTACCTTAATCAGTAGATTAGACAGTCATTTCCAGTCATTCTCTACCTTAATCAGTAGATTAGACAGTCATTTCCAGTCATTCTCTACCTTAATCAGTAGATTAGACAGTCATTTCCAGTCATTCTCTACCTTAATCAGTGGATTAGACAGTCATTTCCAGTCATTCTCTACCTTAATCAGTAGATTAGACAGTCATTTCCAGTCATTCTCTACCTTAATCAGTAGATTAGACAGTCATTTCCAGTCATTCTCTACCTTAATCAGCAGATTAGACAGTCATTTCCAGTCATTCTCTACCTTAATCAGTAGATTAGACAGTCATTTCCAGTCATTCTCTACCTTAATCAGCAGATTAGACAGTCATTTCCAGTCATTCTCTACCTTAATCAGTAGATTAGACAGTCATTTCCAATCATTCTCCATCTTAATCAGAAGATTAGACAGTTGCAAGCAGCAATCGGTTTTAAGTGGCTTTCCACTTTTTCTCCTTTTCTCCCAGTTGGTGCTGCAATTCCTCAAGGCTCCATACTTAGACATCTCATCTTCAACATCTTTATTAACAGTATGTATTCATCTTCTCTCTAAACTACACTCATGCAATATGCAGATGATTCCAGTGCTATCTGTGGATAAGACAATCTACCCCATCTTCAATCCTTCACTCAAAAAGCCTTCAGAATTGAAAAATGGCTTAGCTTCTCCTAAATCCCCTAACAAACCAATTACTATGATTTCTCCTAAACTCTCTGTCTTACCTCAAAATATCCTTCACAGTAACCATTCTAAGCTCTTAGGCATGACAGTAGATGATCAACTATATTTGATCTACACATACAAAGCTGTACAGAGAAATACATCAACAATTTGGTATGCCCTGTAAATCAAAAGCTTTTCTTACCATTACCTTTAGAGTATCTCATGCAAATTTCTAACTCCTTCATACTCTGCTTTAAGCTACTCCCATCTTAACCAATGTACAAACCACCTTAACAATAAAACTTGAGCTCTTCTGTAGTAAGGAAGCCAGATTTGCTGCTAATCAGCCATATAACTCACACCGCTATCTATCCCTAAAATCATTAAATTGGATTGAGTTGCCTTATCACCTCATACTCAGTCAGCTTCTGTTTGGATATAATATAATTATTGATTTTTTTATTTTACATTTGTTAACCGGGGGTGTCTGACTGAGCCGAAAAGGCCCTTTTTCAGCAGAGGCCCGGGGAGAAAAGCTCCACATAGAAAAAATTACAGATGCATTTAGTTATTTAGACATGATCAGTATACACACAAAGGTATGCAGCACATCAACAGTTACAGTGGAGAGAACAAACAAAATATTAATTTAAAAATAAAGGTAATTAATAGATTTGTGGTGTGTAATCTATAAAGCTTCATCTTGCCCAGCTACCTCGACCATTCTCAAACATTACTTACCCCGTCATTTACTTTACTCCCCCGACTAACATCTTCTTGAAATCTACAAACCAGAAAATCCATAGGCCATAGCCTATACTCAAATTCAGTGGCTTTGTCCTGGAATAAAATTCTGATTGCCATCACATTAATGCTCTGTAGTTACATGCTCAAACAATTGATGAACTTTTCTGCAACACCTGTCTCTGCACCTGTCTCAACCCTTGCTAATCTTGTCCACTAATTTCAGTTTACCCATCTTCCCTTGCCACTACTCTCCTTGCCCTCTACTTTTCTCTCCTAACCTACCTCGTCTCTTTTAGCCACCTCTACTTTACCTGTCTCCTAGCCTCTGATGCAACCCACACTCTCTATTGTCTTGCTACTGTCTTGTATCCTCCATATAGTAAACCTTTGTTTCCTCATTCTGTGTTACTAACCTACCTTACTTAATACTTCAAAAATCAAGCAACTTACAAACTGTTACATGACATCAGGTGAAGCCTTAGATATTGTTGTAGAAAACTATTTTTTTTATTTGCACTGTAAGTTGATCATCTTCAGAAATGTTCAGTGTTAACGTCCAGTATGTTGTTAACATCTCACCCAGCTGGAATATTACAAATATAATCACTGACAAAGAATGCAAACTTTTTGAAGTCCACACAACTTCTTACTTGATTGGCAGGTACATTTGTTGTATCATTGTTTTCAGTAGCCAAACAATGTTTGTGTATTCTTTGTGAGACTTTTAGTGGTTTTACCTACATACAAACTCTTGCAACATAGGTCAAGATAGACTATGTTTTCAGATTTAAAAATAAACCTATAATTAATAAAGATCTTTGTGTTTAGGTGCTTTACAACAACACTATATATACAGAAATAACAACTCTGCATTGTTTGAGTAACAAAAATATGTTCCATGTAGTCTTGACGTATTGGTACTAAAACTAGTATTAGACTTTTCCAATATATTTTTAATGTTATGAATCTTTTTTAAACACAAATTTATGCTTTGCCACTATAATATCAGTAAGATATTGGTTGTCAAAAATAATTTTCTAATTGTCCAAAAACAATATATTTTATATTAACCACACTGACAGAAATTGGTAAAGGAAATGCTCTAGTATGTGTGTAGTCACTTCCAACTGTATAATTTTGTTGGGGACCAAACACAGGAACTATGTCTTTCAATTTCTTCAAAAATCTTAGTTTATTAATTTGTTAATCTTTCTCTAAGAGTACCTCTTTTAGAAAAGAACATTCTTTATTGAAGGCCTCGTTGTTGCTTATTAAATGACTAAGATGCATGTCTTCTGCATGAATAACATTATAATTCCTAAAATGTGCATGTTAACAAGTGTAATGTAAGTAGTTTACTTTCTGTATATTTTCTATGTCTGGAACTGTGAAACTTCCTATTTTCTAAATCTAAAATAAGAGATAAATCTAAGAAATGCACTTTACTTTCACACTCTTATTGATATCATTTAACAATGTCATAAAATATTGAGTGTTGTTCCATACAAAAATCAAATTGTCAGTGTATCTCCTGTATAAAGAAAAATGAAATAAATGGTGTGCAATTAGATAGTTAAACTCGCCCAGTATTTCTGACAGAGTAGTCTGCAGGGAATTTTTGAAGTGTGCTAACTCATTACCCTCCCAAAAAATATGTTCCCAATTACTGCCTTCTTCTCAATCATATCTCCAACATTTGCAGTCTGCCTGAAGAAAAATACTTTGGAGGCAGCTTGGGGTATAAAGACAGCTATGCAGACACTCTGAGCCATACATATATCATTTCATTGTTTCTTTGGGATTTCCTACCATTGTTTCTTTATGAATTGCTTATCCAATCTCTCTTCTCAGTGCTTTCTAACCTCCTCTGATTGATTTCTACAGTTATCATGCAGTATTTTATATGTTTTACTAATTATCCCTTTTTAACAGTAGCTTCTCTTCTAGATTTTACTAAAAACTCTACCAGTGCTGGTCATTCACTTACGATCCTCCTATTCCTTTGTCTTTGCCTGTACTCTGATATTAGTTCTCGATAGGGAAAGCAGTCTATAGCCCCTTCCCATTCTCTTATCTTTCCCTGTCTAATTATTGGCCCACATTATCTTGGTTCCCTTGCCATTTTTCTCCAGTAAATTCCAGCCCCCTCTTTACTTTTCTCTGTACCCCTAATTGCAGTCATTCCTATTGACAGAATTTCCTGTACCCCTAATTGCAGTCAGTCCTATTGGCAGAATTTCCTTTCTCTGTTCCTCAATGACAAAAAATGTAAAAGCTTTAAAGTCCACACAACTTCTTGCATGCTTGGTAAGTGCATTCATCATGTCATTGTTTTTAAACAGCCAAACAGTGTTGATATATTCTTTGCAAGAGTTTCCTAGATTTTACCCACAAAGAAACTCTTGCAAGAACAACATGGCAAGATGGGTCTATATTATGTTGTAGAAAGATGTGTTCATTGAACACGTCTTCATCGACACATAAATATCGAACTCAGTAATTGCCGAATGGCCACCTCAGCGATTTTTTTCTCCAGGGGAAAAAAACGCTTGGCCGTCATCGGGCATTTGTCTTTTTCCCCACTATAGTGCGATCTTGGAGTTGGTATATTTAATTGGGGGGGGGGGGCACAGCCCTCAACTATGTAGGGTTTGAACATTAGTTTACTATTTCTTCGGCCAACCGCTTTTTTCCCCTGGGAAAAAAGTCACTGATGTGACTGTTTGGCGATTACTGGGTTTGACGTTTATGTGTCGATGAAGACTTGTTCACTGAACACGTCTTTCAACAACATAATATAGACCTGGCAAGATAGACTACATTTTCAGATTTATAGGTAGACCTAGAATTAATAAAGATGTCTATATTTAGATGCTTAGCAACAAGATTATATCCAGAATTTAGTAAATCTGTGTTTACAAGAATATATGTCACATGGGTAGAACCTCTAAAGCTCTTGCAAAGAATATACAGACACTGTTTGGGTATTAAAAAACAGGACAGATGCACTTGCCGAGTATATAAGAGGTTATCTGGACACTAAAAGGTTTACATTTTTTGTCATTGATTATGTTTGCAGCACATGTTTTTTCACGAAGTAGAACAATAAAAATAGCAAATACTCTTTTATTGAACACTAAAAACCGAAAGCAGTAAATGTCGAACACACAGAACAGTGATTTTTTTTCCCAGGGAAAAAAATCGTTGCTCCGCAAAAAAAAAAAAAAAAAATCCAAACATAGAATAAAGTGGGGGGCTTTGCCCACCACCCCATCCAGTTAATTATACCAACTCTGAGATCGCACCACAGTGGAGGAAGTGGTGAAGTCCCAAAAATGGCCCAGCAATTTTTTTCCACTGGGAAAAAAATGGCTGTTCCATGTGTTCGGCATTCAGTGCTTTCGACTTTTAGTGTTCCATAAGAGTGTTTACTCATTTTATCGTTCGACTTTGTAATATAGACCAGTTTTTTCATATTACTAGGTAAAACTCTTTTAAATATGTCCACTGCCAGAATTTCTAACATTTTCATTTTACTGTTTCTGAGTTTGACCACAGCTTTATAATATGTTGTAAGTTAGACATCTGAGCACTTAATTCTTTGTTATTATTAAAAAATTAAGTTGTAGACATTTGTGGCTTGTATTTCGGTAGTACAGCAATCCTAAGTAGTAATTTCTTTTTATGTTTTTTCATATCTAAGTAATCAGTGGTCTCCATGTCTATACTGATTTTTAATGCTTCCCTTTCAGTTGGGAAGAAAGAAGTTTTACCTCTTTGACTGTCCCAGTTCTATTGTGTAGCTTACTTGTGCAAAGTTACTGAATATGACAGGATGTCGCCGCATTTGCTTAATTTCTTTATGGTTGGTATAATTGCTAATCATTAGAGCACTGTTGCAGGAGCTTAAACTGTATGGGTCATATCCTGTCAACTTCCAAAGCTTTAAGACACCTTCTTTGTGTCCTACCTACTGAAAAGCTCCAGGAAAGTGGTATGAAGTCAGTGGTTATGGCGCCAAACCTTTAGAGTTTTCTTGTCACAGATTAAGGGAGCCTAGAGCCTTGCCAGTAAGTATGTGCAAGGCAAAAGGGAAAGGCCAAAATATCTACACTGTAGCATAAAACAGAAGAAAAGAAGGGGTTGGTGGGATTTATATTCTATTAAAACAGCGATCATTTTTAACATTTGGTGTTGTGGTAAGTTTACTTACACAACTGTAAGTGTTTATTTTCAATTGTCTTCTGCAGTTCTGTTTTACAACATATCTCTGTAGTCTGTACAACTATTTTTGCAGTCGGTGCAACTGCTTTAGCCTCCTTTTTGTTGCTTGATAGAGCTGAAGTATCTGTTACTGATTCTGACCCTTTAAGCTTTTAGTGAAATATTTTGACTAGAGGGGCCTAGCTATTTTCTTTGTGGCAAGAATTAGTCTGGTTTAATCTAGCTAAAAGCATTCCTGCAAAACTTTTATTTTTGATTGGATAATTGGGCTGGTTTCTGTTTCTCTGCCTTTAATAGCCAGTATTTTAAACCAGATATACTTGTTTGCTCAAGCTGTTAAAATCTGCAGAGAGACTGGCATTCTGCCTGCTGTAATATTGGAAAAAGATAAGTGTTTATTTTCAATTGTCTTCTGCACTTCATTTTTACAACATTTCTCTGTAATCTGTACAACTGTTTTTGCAATCAGTGCAACTGTTTTAGTCTCCTTTTTGTTGTTTGATAGAGCTGAATATTTCTTATTGTTTCGGACTCTTTCAGCTTGTACTGAAATCTTTTGTCGAGAGGCTTAGCTGTTTTCTTTGTGGCAGGAAGTAAATCAGTCTAGTTTAATCTAGCTAAACGCATTCCTGCAAAACTGTTGTTTTTTATTGGATAATTGGGCTGGTTTTAGTTTCTCTGCCTTTAATAGCCAGTGTTTTAAACCAGGTATACTTGTTTGCTCAAGCTGTTCAAATCTGCAGAGAGACTGGCCTTCTGCTTGCTCTGATATTGGAAAAAGATAGGTGTTTATTTTCAATTGTCTTTTGCAGTTCTGTTTTACAACTTATCTCTGTAATCTGTACAACTGTTTTTTTCCCCACCAACCCGCCCAATTGTTGTTGGGGTGGTGGTCTTAAATCTTGGTGGCTTTGAGTTGCCTGCCTCTGGTATAAAGTTGATACTGGACACTCCCTCCAGTCACATTACATCAGCTCACTCTACTGTTTATAGTGAGAACTTAGTAAAGGCCCACCCCTTTAGCTTCTGAACCTTGTATTATCTCATTATCTTTTGTCTCTTCACTTTCTACTAAAAAATAAAAAAAAAATAAAAAAAAAAAAAACACTGTACCTCTTTCTACTTCATTTTGCTGTTTGCCATATTTATTACTGCTTGTTGGTAGCCTCACTAAATTTGATGATAGTATTCTACTGAATCGCTGCTTTATTAGTGCTGTCTTTTACTGTTGTGATTTGTGAGCTATTGTTTAACTATATGTCATTGCTATCTACTGCAATTCATTTTGCTGCATCTTGTTGCTGTTTAACTGTATTTTTTCGTACTGCAAGCACTATTCTTTTGACTATAAGTGATTAATCTGTCCTTCATTGTGAGTTTTTTCTTACTGAGTTCTTAACGTTAAAATTGAGTAGCATAGTCTAAATACATGTCTGCAGCATCCAGAGATTCAGATGCACAGTTTTAGACCCTTTTTGAGGTATTCCAGCTACAAGTTAACTGTTTTTTCTGCAGTAAAAAAAAAAGTTCTAAGCTTGTTTTCTGCCTTTCCTGTTACTAGAGTAGTCCAGATACAGAATTGCTATATCCAGGACTGTTAGGTAAGTTTCTGAGTATCCCAGACCTTTATGTGTTCGAAGGAAGCCTTATAGCTTATCATTGGGAGTGGTAACCACTAGGTAGCCTATCTGCCATGAGAGGAGTGGTTTCTGGTTCTGAAATTGTAGTTTATTGGCTGCTTGGGCAGTTTTTCTATCCCTTTCAACTTTCTGGTTTAAAAGCTCGTGTTTACGTGAGTTTGCGCTTGTTTAAGCTCCATGGATCCTGATTTGGTATCCTACAGACTATAAGAGCAACAGAAAGGAGAAAGAGAGACTTTAAGTGCCACCTTTTTGATTTTTTCTGATTATACTGCTTTCTGCACTTGATTTAATTTTTTTTCATTTAACTGCATTTATTTTAACTGTATTTCTTTAATATTGCTACACACTCAAGTGTGCTAGCTTGCACTGTGTTTAAAGTATATTACTGGTGCTAGAAAATCTGCTCTTCAATTTTTCTCTTAGATCTTGCTAGATCTCTTCTCTCCTGCATCTTAATTAGCTTATTCACATAGCACTTCATCAGGCTTTTTGTAGCAATTATTGTAGCACACACAAGTGCTATTAGTAATAGACATCCTCTAAGTAAACAGCTCCAGTACTTAGTAATGATGATCATCCCTCCTGGCATGTCTAAAGGTCAGTTTTATGTGCTTTCTCCTATCAATCTGATGAACTTGGGCATTCTGAGGCAGTCTAGCAACTGCCTCATATACACAGACAGCCCTCTCTTCTTACCTCCCAACACTCAGACTTGTGAGGGATGCGCTTACATCTTCAAACTGGAAGCCATGCAGTCTCCAGCCAAGACTGTAACAACTGGTCATGACGAGAAGGTCAAAACCTGCACCACACCACATGGAACATATAGCCCTCCAGCACATCCACCATCTCAGCCCTCACATAAAAACACAAACCACACACCCACCTTCGCGGAGGCTGTCAATAGATATCTACCCAAACAACAGAGACCTCCAAGGCAGAAATGCACTCGACCACCACAACACAGCACAATCCACAAGACACATAGCTCACGTACACAGTGTGCCCCTCAACTTAAGCCCCCAAGGCAAAACAGCTTGCCTACTACAGTAATCATAGGTGACTCAGTAGTGAGGCACACTGATGCCCCACTCACTAGGTTGAATAAGGAGAAGGTAACAGTCAGCTGTCTGTCATATGCAGGAATCCGACACATAACACACGCATTCGGGTCACTCCACAACAAGCACAAGTATGACTCTGTCACTGTCCATGTGGGTGTGAATGACCTGAGATGCACCTCCCTGGACTACATGAAAAGAGACATGGTGGAGCTTTCGGATTATGTGGCCCAGGCAGGTATGACCCTAGCCCTGACCAGCATCCTACTGTCATCCAGAATGATACCGCAGTACAAATGGAAAATTACTGACTTCAACAATTGGCTAAGTTTCTGATATCATTCTAAGGGGATCCAATATCTATCTGCTTGGGATGACATGATTGACAGACCTAGATGCTTTGCCAGAGATGGCCTGCATCTGTCACCCCTAGATTTCCTGGTACTGGCCAAGGCTCTTGCCACTCCTATAGTGCCTTTTTTAGGTGGTGTTCCAAAGACCAAATTACCACCGTAACAGCTATAAATAAATGCAATCTGAGGGTCATGCTGCTCAACACTAGAAGTCTAAATCTCAAGATGCACTCACTCAAAGCACTCCTCAAAATGGAGAACATCGACATTTGTGCTGTAATGGAGACCTGGTTTAAAGCAGCAGAAAGCACCCTTGTGCTACCAGGCTATAACTCATTCCACTCTTTTCGGCTCTAGAGCATGGACTGAAGCTCCAGAGGCAGTGGTGTCTCCATATTCATAAAGGATATGCACACCTTCAGACTAGAATCTCAATATAATGCATCTGAGATAATCCAGGTACAAGTAACATTGAGTAAGATGGCGATTCAGGTCGTAGCTTGCTGTATGTCCCCAACCATGTCCCAAGACTCTCATTTCACATTCCTAAGCACCCTGGAAAGTATTAAGATCCAAACCAACTCTCTCATACTACAAGTACTAATATACATATGTTCACTTATAAAACTCTATATCACCCAAAATTGGCTAGATCGTACTAAACTGAATTGGAATAATTTTAAAATTCTAGCCTGTACTTATCAGTGCGCAGAAAACGATAGTGAAAAGTCCTAAGAAGTTGGCACAAATCAACAAAACTATAGAAAAGGTGCTACATATTATTAATAGTGTATAGTTGGCTATTCTCCTTTTGGGATTCTTAGACCTCAGTCTCCTTTATATCTACATACTTGCTTTATTTTAGATCTATACCTACTTTGAATTATTCTTTGGTTAACATTAGTATATGCTGTAGATAGTTATTGTATGTTTTCAGACTGCATTGAGATATAAACATTTATCATACAAAATTGTGTTATCGTAAATATCTCCTAACTTTTCATTTTTTTTTTTCTCAATATGTATTTTATTTTTGTTGTTGTTGTATTTTTATTTTAATGTTTTAAAATTCAATAAAAAGTTTTTTGAAAAAAAAAAAAACTCTCTCATACTAGATGGCTTCAACTACCCCTCCATCAACTGGGAAAACTACTCATATACCAATGCACTGGCCCAATGCTTCCTGGAATTTATCCGTTCCAATGCCCTGAACCAGCTCATTCTTACCCCCACTAGAGGAAGCAACATCCCTGACCTGGTTATTACTAACATGGGCAACCATTGCTCTACAACAATAGTCAATTCCTCCCTGGTTAGATCCGACCACAAGCTAATCACCATGGAAATCCACATCTCACCCACACCCCATGCAAAGGTATCCACCATGACAAACTTCTCCAAAGCTGACTTTGGACTTCTAAAAACAGAGGCGGCAAACTTCATGGCACCCATGCCAATGGAAAATAGATGCATGACTGCCAAATCATACACCAGTACACTGTATGAACACCTACAAAAATGTATGGAACTAGCCATACCCAACAGAACCAAGACGCTCTCCTCCAAAAAAAGGAAGCCAATCTGGTGGTCTTCTGCCATTAATAAACTCTACAACAGAAGGAAAAAACTGTTGCAGAAAAAGGTGAAGTCCCAAGGCTGGAAAAATTCCCTTATTAGCCTCAACAAAAAGTTGAGTTCCCTCATCAAAACCTCCAAAGCCAGCTATGAAGGCAGATTGCGGCAGACACTAAAAACAACCACAAAGCCTTCTATAGTTGTATCAAGAATCTCCACGGCAATATCCAGATTTGCTCTGAGTTACTGCACAATGGTACCTCCTGTACTGAGCCAAACAGATGTTGCCAGCATATTGGCTGACAGATTCAGTGCCAAGTTTAGCCCTCTCTCCTCCCCCTAAAGGACCAGTCTCAATACTGGATGAATGCCAGGCACCCAGCATTACTGCAGCACAGGTTAAAGCTGCATTGTCCAAGGCCAGGAATACACCTTCCATGGGACCCGACAATATCCCTGGCTGTGTTCTATATGAATTACAAATTGAACTGGCGCCGTCTGTTCACTCTCAGCCTCACCTCAGGCTTTCTCCCTACTGAATGGCACAGTGCTACAGTCATCTCTCTCCATAAAGGAAGAGCGACTACAGACCCTGGAAATTATCGTCCCATTAGCCCGACAAGTCTGATATGTAAAGCTATGGAGTGCATCATCATGGACCTAATTGACAAGGATACAGGGAATCTCTTAACAAGGATACAGGGAATCTCTAAACTCTAGATCCCACGCAGTTTGGTTTTGTGAAAGGTAGATCATGCTTGCTCAACGTGGTTAACTTCTTTGAGTCAGTCACCAGAGCTGTGGATGAAGGTAAGGCATTTCATACAGCCTACCTCGCTCTGGCCAAGGCCTTTGATACCATTCTTCACTCAGGAATTATTGATAAACTCACCAAACTAGGTATCCACCCCTATATTGTTAGGGAAGTTGCAAATTGGCTCAGAGATATAACCCACAGTGTGAAAGTAGCTGACTCCAAGTCAGACTGATGACCAGTCACGAGAGGAGTCCCACAGGGTTCGGTCCTGGGTCCTCTTTTGTTTGGCATCTACTTCTCAGAAGTTCAGGCCAACACAGAGGGACTCTAGCTGACCAAGTTCGCAGACAACTGCAAACTGGGAGCTATTATCAACTCCCCAAGTGATGCAGACATTCTACAGAAAAGCCTCATTGAGACCAATGACTGGTTTCAAAACCATGGCCTTAAGCTTAATGCCAAAAAATGCATTGTCATTCTCTTTGGGGAAAAAACTAATTTCCCACTATTTACCACATCGATGGAAGCCCACTGAACACTGAAGGCGTTAAAAGAGATCTGGGGACACAGGTTGACAGCAACCTCTCCTTTGACCACCACAGTGCCACTGTGGTGAGAAAGTTCTTCTACGTGGCACATGCATTACCAAAGGTTTTGCATCCAGGAAGAAATAGATCATCATTTCTCTCTACGCTTCCCTCATTAGACCAATCATAGAGTATAATGCCCCATTTGACATGTACCTCACTAGACACCTGCAACAGCTGGAGAGGCCACAAAAGTACCTCACGAAGAAGATTCTAGGGCTTAAACACATATCCTACATGGACAGACTCAAAAATCTCCAGCTGTTCTCTGTCTCATGTTGTCTACTAAGAGGCGATCTCTGCTTGACTTACAAAGCCTTGTCTGACCGAGCTCTGTTAGAAATGCTACATCTAAATAAATCCCAATCCCTCCACACCACATGCTCCAGAGAACTCAACCTCATTACAATAGTCAACAGAGCGTGCTGGAGGGACAGGTTCATAACCCAGAGACTGTCCATGCTCTGGAATAGACTTCCCATACATGTCAAGCAGAGCACCTTAGTGGCTGTCTTCAAGAAAAATCTTGATAAGTGGATGGGAAATAGAAAGTTCACCCCGGGGATCACTCCAGTGGCTCTAATTGATAGAGGTACTGGGAACTAAAGTCAGGTGGCACAGTGCTAGGGCACTTTTATGGGCTAGGTTTGTAAAGGCACCAGGGCCGTTAGCCTAGTACACACCTATGAACCTATAATATGTTCATTATCAGATCACTGTTGTGGTTGTCTTAGCTATAGGGGTGAATACCAGAGTTTAGAAAGAAAGGAAAAAGGATGAAGGATCAGAGCCCAAGAGCCACTGAAAATAGTTTTATCAAAGCCTCTTCTGAAACTAGAGAAAGAGTCTAATTTATAGTGCTTGATAAATGTGCACAGAACATCCCCTCTGCAAAATAAAATCTTCTAGTTTTGAGTTTGATCATTTTAAATTCTGTCTGTGTTTGTTGTTATGAGGGTTTGATGTGACACTCATACATACATACATATATAAAGTGTGTGCGTGCGTGTGTGTGTGAGCTATATACATGCACCTTGCATGCAGCAGTATTTGTGTGGGTGTGTGTATACACACTGTATATATGTGTATTCATGTAATATATGTATATTCATGTATAATATATATATAAAAAATATATATATGTATATATATATATATATATATATCTACACGTATTTGTGTGTATATATATATATATATATATATATATATATGTATATGTGTGTATATGTATATACACTTATATGTATGAATGTCAACATAGGGTTAACATAGTCAAGCTTCCTGAAAGACAAATGGCATAAATTTGATAATTGAGCCTTTACATCTAAGGACTGATTTTTTTTCTTAATTCTGATGTCCTTCTTTAACATTTGATTTACATTATCCTTTTATACAAAAATAATTGACATTTTTTTGACATTTTGGACTTTATTTTTGTATTGGGTAGCACATTTATCTCCATGGACCTTTTTCAGATTAAGCCCAGGAGTACTGACTGGTTAAGTGACTTGCTCAGAGTCACGCAAGTTGGTAATGGAAGCTGAGGGAATCAAACTTTGGAGCTTGGACCACAGGAAGCAAGTCTTTAACAGCTCCTTGATCCTCTGCTTCAAGTGCCAGTCAGTGACTTGATAAATTGCATGCCCTGCAAGCTTAGCCTTTTCCTGATTTGTAGATTAAAGATGGGTTGGCATGTGTTAAATTGCCTAAACCCAAAATCTTATTGGAACTGTGCTTCCTGAAATTAGTCTGTGTTCCTTGGAAGGCACATTCCTTTCATCAGCTAGTTTTGAGTCCCAAAGGTGTAGACTAATTTTTTGGCTTATCTTTTTTCATATACCTGATTTGCAGAACAGTGGTGGATCTCCATAGATCTGGACCGTCTCACCTTAACAACTGATCGATGACTGGTTCCCCAAATTATTGGACTAGTCTTGACATCCAGTTGGAGTTGTGGTTCCATGAGTTGGTCTGCTTTCCATGGAGATCACTTTTTCAGTGCTGTATGAATTCTCTTTGACTAGGGATTGTACTTCCAGAAGCTTCTAATTTACATAGCAGTTTATCTGACTACTGGTTCACGGTGTTTCTTGATGAACTCTCTTCTTTCCTCTCTTTGATTAATTACTTGTATTGTGTAGGTGGTGATGGAGATGGTACTTAATACTTAATATGTGTTCATAGTGTAGGTGGTGATGGAGATGGTAATTAATACTTAATATGTGCTTCATAGTGTAGGTGGTGATGGAGATGGTACTTAATATGTGCTTCATAGTGTAGGTGGTGATGGAGATGGTACTTAATACTTAATACTTAATATGTGCTTCATAGTGTAGGTGGTGATGGAGATGGTACTTAATATGTACTTCATAGTGTAGGTGGTGATGGAGATTGTACTTAATACTTAATATGTGCTTCATAGTGTAGGTGGTGATGGAGATGGTACTTAATACTTAATATGTGCTTCATAGTGTAGGTGGTGATGGAGATGGTACTTAATACTTAATATGTGCTTCATAGTGTAGGTGGTGATGGAGATGGTACTTAATATGTGCTTCATAGTGTAGGTGGTGATGGAGATGGTACTTAATACTTAATATGTGCTTCATAGTGTAGGTGGTGATGGAGATGGTACTTAATACTTAATATGTGCTTCATAGTGTAGGTGGTGATGGAGATGGTACTTAATACTTAATATGTGCTTCATAGTGTAGGTGGTGATGGAGATGGTACTTAATACTTAATATGTGCTTCATAGTGTAGGTGGTGATGGAGATGGTACTTAATACTTAATATGTGCTTCATAGTGTAGGTGGTGATGGAGATGGTACTTAATATGTGCTTCATAGTGTAGGTGGTGATGGAGATGGTACTTAATACTTAATATGTGCTTCATAGTGTAGGTGGTGATGGAGATGGTACTTAATACTTAATATGTGCTTCATAGTGTAGGTGGTGATGGAGATGGTACTTAATACTTAATATGTGCTTCATAGTGTAGGTGGTGATTTAGATGGTACTTAATACTTAATATGTGCTTCATAGTGTAGGTGGTGATTTAGATGGTACTTAATACTTAATATGTGCTCCATAGTGTAGGTGGTGATGGAGATGATACTCCACTTAATATGTACTTCATAATGTAGGTGGTGATGGAGATTGTACTTAATACTTAATATGTGCTTCATAGTGTAGGTGGTGATGGAGATGGTACTTAATATGTACTTCATAGTGTAGGTGGTGATGGAGATGGTACTTAATATGTGCTTCTAGTGTAGGTGGTGATGGAGATGGTACTTAATACTTAATATGTGCTTCATAGTGTAGGTGGTGATGGAGATGGTACTTAATATGTACTTCATAGTGTAGGTGGTGATGGAGATGGTACTTAATATGTACTTCATAATGTAGGTGGTGATGGAGATTGTACTTAATACTTAATATGTACTTCATAGTGTAGGTGGTGATGGAGATGGTACTTAATACTTAATATGTGCTTCATAGTGTAGGTGGTGATGGAGATGGTACTTAATATGTACTTCATAATGTAGGTGGTGATGGAGATTGTACTTAATACTTAATATGTACTTCATAGTGTAGGTGGTGATGGAGATGGTACTTAATACTTAATATGTGCTTCATAGTGTAGGTGGTGATGGAGATGGTACTTAATATGTACTTCATAGTGTAGGTGGTGATGGACATGGTACTTAATACTTAATATGTGCTTCATAGTGTAGGTGGTGATGGAGATGGTACTTAATACATAATATGTGCTTCATAGTGACCCTGTATTGTGGGTGAGAACTGGAAGAAAACAGGCTACCTACTTTGTAACAAGTAAGATGTAACTGTATTTTCCCTGTTCTCATTGTTCTTTATGAATTGCATATGTATGGGGGGCATATGAATTTTTATAATTCTGGCAATGTCTGAGCTCTTTAAGGTTTTAAAATAAGGTTATTGCTGTAGGCCTTGGCTAGGATTTCTGTCCAGCTGCACAGAAAGTCTTTACCTGATTTTACTTCGGGTCACAACAGTTCTGAAATCTTTAGTCATAGCCTTTGCTCTACCCTACAGTGATCTTCCTGATTAAGAAACTAAAGTCCTTAATGATAGAACAACTGAAGCAGTGATCTAGAAAGTCTGGGTTTTTTTTTTTTATTTGAAATGTGTGCTCCTTTAGTGAAGTTTAAAGATTTATGTTCAAAACCCAATACTTGCCTGATATGAACAAGAGAAATTATTTATTTATTTATTTATTTAATATATTTATTTATGTATTTAACATTTGTTTACCGAGAAAGTCTGACTGAAACAGTCATGCTCCAGACGTATGTCTTTGGAATGTGGGAGGAAACCTTAGCACCTGAAAGAAACCCATGCAAATGCAGGAGGACATGCAGAGTCTGCACAGAAGTCATCACTGTGGAGAATCAAACCAGAGAATCTCTTGCTGTGAGGCGACAACGCTAACCACTGCACCATGTGGCATAATTTGAAAAAAAGTGTTATCGAAATATCTGGACTTCATTTTTAGCATGAATATGCATTACAGTTGCTTTGCAAGTTTTGAGTGTGCAGCGTAGGCTGTGGTGTATAAGGGTGCGGTAAATATATATAGAAATGTATATAAACATTTTCTATTGATCTGTTTTGTGAAGACATGAACATGTTGCATTAAGTAGTGCTCTAGCAAACAAGGCAGCTGAAAACCAGGCTGTTGAAATAATGCTGCCTGCTAAAGATCAGAATAATCCTTTAACAATTTAAAAACTTTAAACTGGCAATCATGCAGGACAGAGCATCTGAGAAATGTGAAACATGTTGGAGGAAGGCAGGTATTTTTTTCACACCCTGATCATATTTGATAATATGTAACTAGCCGTGCAGCCTTATTTAGTCTACTTGTTTCACATGAGAACATAAGGAGGCCTCTGGCAGCAGGCAGAAGTTGGTATAGTCCAGGCTTTTCCACAGTGACTTATCTTTAATTTGTCAGTCGCATAATGTAACATGTAAAAGAGAATCTAGGTTCACTGTATTACTAATCCCATGGAGACCCTTCCTGAATTTGCAGGTGGACTTCATTCCCATGGAGACCCTAATTGAATTTACAGGTGGACTTTGTTGCCATGGAGACCCTTCCTGAATTTATAGGTGGACTTTATTCCCATGGAGACCCTAAATGAATTTACAGGTGCACTTCATTCATCTAGACAAATGTCATGGAGTCTAGTGACTGTGTGTGTTTAGTCACTGGAAATAAACTTTCTCTTGTGCTAAGGCAGTCATAACTGCAGTCAATAAAAAGTAGTTAAAGAAAATGGTGCCTGGGTTTACACTGTTGGAAACTCCTGGTGTTCTGGTTGAAGTGTGATTCTCAAACAATCTGGAAATATATTGCTGATTCATAAGTATATTTCTTGGCATTTTAACCTTTCAGAGTTCTGCATTGTCTTAATTTTGCCTGACTGAATTATTTTATATATTTTCTGACATTGTTTTCTGTTTCCCATCTGTCCTGAAACTGCTTCCTCCGTATTCCTGTGGTGAAGTTTATAAAACTGGTCTAACAGCTTTTGTGTTGTCTGATTGCTTCAAGACTTGCTGATTTAAAAATAGTTTATGTTTGTAAATTCCTGCATACACTGTTGGAAACGCCTGGTGTTCTGGCTGTTGTGTGATTCTCAAATGAAATATATTGCTGATTGATAAGTATATTTCTTGGCAATTTAACCTTTCAGAGTTTTGCATTGTCTTAATTTTGCCTGACTGAATTATTTTATATATTTTCTGGCATTGTTTTCTGTTTCTCATCTGTCCTGAAACGTTTTTTCCCCCTCCTTCCCACCCTATTCTTGTGGTGTTGTTATAGTTGGTGGTTTTGCAGTTGCCCGCCCCTACTGTAAATTTGATCTGGGACACCCCTCCCAGTCTGGTGCTCACTCTACTTAATACAGAGAGAAACTGAGAAGGCCAACTCACTTAGGTTTTAACCTTGAATTTTTCTTCTGCTCCTTCCTCTCTCCTTGCACTTTACTAAAAAAATGCACTTTATTTTGTTTTTGCCTCTTCTTAAAAGTACTCAATTGTATTTATTCTGCTCCATTTATTACTGCTTGGTAGTAGCCTGATTAAATTATAATGGTTATTCAAAGTCTTTTGGTTTAAGCACTTGGGCTCCAGACCAGTTGTTTTACATTAAGAAGGTTTGTGGTCTGCACTGTTGTGGCAGGACAGGTAGCTTACATCCTTCTAAGTTGGGAATTGCATATTGAAGGCTCAGTGTCTGTTGTTCTAAAAGTGTATTAGTTCTGGTTTAAGCACTTGGGCTCCAGGCCAGTTATTTTTTATTAAGAAGGTTTGTGGTCTGCACTCTTGTGGGAGGAGAGGCTAGATTCTGCCCTTCTGAGCTGGGAATTTCTGGTTAAAGGCTTATTGTGCTGGCTTATTTGAACTGTTTCTTTCTGAAATTGGTGCGCCTTGTTTGATGTAGCATAGGCTAGATTCAGGCATCCTGAATCTAGCTTTGCTTGTATAACGTGAGCACTAATACAGGCCATCTTTTTTGGAGCAGGTTCCCTGCACCCTAGTGACAGGAGTGTGCAGTTAGAGCTTGTCTGATTGAAGACTGCTAGAACAGGGCACAGTTTTGAGCTTTTTTACTGGTTAAGTGAGTAATTTGTTTAAATCAGGTTGCTCGTTTTCTAGTGTTATATAAAAAAATTGCACTTTATTCATCTGCTTTTACTGTATTTGTGTTTCTTCCCACTATATTACTTTATTTTGCTTTTGCTGCTTTTTCTTAAAAGTACTTAATTGCATTTATTCTGCTGCATTTATTACTGCTTGTTAGAAGCCTGATTAAATTGTAACTGTTATTCTAAGACTTTGGTTGTAGCACTAGGGCTTCAGACCAGTTGTTTTATGTTAAGAAGGTTTGTGGTCTGCACTGTTGTGGCAGGACAGGTAGCTTACATCCTTCTAAGTTGGGAATTGCTGATTGAAGGCTTGGTGTCTGTTATTCTAAAGGTGTATTAGTTCTGGTTTAAGCACTTGGGCTTCAGGCCAGTTATTTTACATTAAGAAGGTGTGGTCCGCACTCTTGTGGGAGGAGAGGGTAGATTCTGCCCTTCTCACCTGGGATTTTCTGGTTAATGGCTTATTGTGCCTACTTATTTGAACAGTTTCATTCTGAAATTGGTACGCCTTGTTTGCTGTAGCATAGACTAAATTAAGACTTGCTGAATCTAGCTTTGTTTGTATAACTTGAGCACTAATCCAGACCATCTTTGGAGAAGGTCCTATGCACCCTAGTGGCAGGAGTGTGCAGTTAGAACTTGTTTGATCGAATACTGCTGGAAAGGGGCTCAGTTTTTAGCTTTGTATTGGTTAATTTGTTTAAATCAGTTTGCTCATTTGCTACTGTTGTATTAAAAAAATACACTTTATGCATCGCAGCTTAGCTAGGGTTAAACTATTCTCGGCACCATAAAGTGTGCTCTTCAAATTTTCCCTTAGAACTAACCAGTTTTTTAGTTTTAGCACTCAAATCTGTTTCTTTGAGCTCAGCACTTGTTCAGAACTCTTGTAAGCACTAAATAATATACAAATTCCTGTAGCACTCAACTTTCCTCACTTGTCTAGAGGAAAACAGTTTTTGGTACTTAATAAATAAGCACCTGTCCAGGCAAGTCTAAGGGTCAGCTCCCAGTGTTTTCTCTTGTCTACCTGATGAATGTGGGCATCTTGGGGCCTTGCAGCAATTGCCTCATGTACACAGACAACCCTCTCCTCCTACCACCCAACCCTACAACCTGTGAGAGATGCACTTAAATAGCCAAACTGGAAGCAAAGCTCTCTTCACCCAAGACTGGACTAGACAGTGAAGAGGAGAAGGTAAGCACTTGCACCACACCACACTCATCACATAGTCCCTCAAAACCTACACCACCAAAACACACACACACAAACACAAAACACACACCTACATTTGCGGAAGCTCTCAATAAATATCTGCTCAAGCAACAGAGACCTCCAAAGCAGAAACGCAAGCAACCTCCACCCCCCCCAACACAACCCAAATGACACACAGCCCACAAACTCGGTGTGCCACTCAACCACAGGCATAACAATGTACCCAGCACTCTAGTCATAGGTGATTCTATAGTTAGGCACACTGATGTTCCACTCACCAGGCTAAACAAGGAGAAAGTTACTGTCAGCTGCCTGTTGGGTGCCAGGATCCGCCACATAATGCAAGCACTCAGGTCACTCCACAACAAGTACAAATATGACTCTGTCATTGTCCATGTTGGTGTGAATGACCTGAGACGTACCTCCCTGTACTACTTGAAAAGAGACATGGAGGAGCTCTCCAATGTTGTAGCCCAGGCAGATATGACCCTAGCCCTGAATAGCATCCTGCAATCAACTAGAATGATACCACAGTACAAAGACAAAGTGATTGACTTCAACAATTGGCTAAGCTTCTGGTGTCATTCTGAGGGGATCCAGTATCTGTCTGGGATGACATGATCAACAAACCACGATGCTTTGCCATAGATGGCCTGCACCTGTCGCCCTTGGGATTCCGGATACTGGCTAAGGCTCTTGCCACCCCCTATAGTGCCTTTTTTAGACAAGGTTCAAATGACAAATTCGCCACCATAACAGGTACAAACAAGCAAAATCTGAGGGTAATGCTACTCAGTGCTAGAAGTCTAAACCTCAAAATGCATTCACTCTAGGCACTCCTTAAAATGGAGAACATCAACATCTGTGCCGTGACAGGGACCTGGTTCAAGGCTCCAGAGAGCACCTCTGCATTACCAGGCTATAATTCATACCACACCTTTCGGCCACCTAACCTGGATCAAAACACTAAAGGCGGAGGCGTGTCCATGTTCATTATGGATATCCACACCTCCATGCTAGTTGCTCAGCATAATGCATCTGAGATTATCCAAGTGCAACTAACTGTGGGCAAGACCGCAATCCAAATTGTAACTTGCTACAGATCCCCCACCATGCCCCAGGATTCCCACTCTTCATTTCTTGATACACTGGAAAATATTAGGGTTCAACCCAACACCCTAATAATGGGCGATTTCAACTACCCCACCGTTAACTGGGAAAACTACTCATGTACCAACTCTTTTGCTCAACATTTTCTTGAATTCATAAATTCCAATGCCTTGGATCAACTTATCCACACCCCCACCAGGGGCAGCAATATAGACTTGGTCATTACCAACATGGGCGACTGGTGTTCCACACCAGAGGTCAACTCCTCGGTCAGATCTGACCACAAGCTAATCACCCTAGACAATCCACATCCCACCCCCACCCCCCATTAGGGAAACCACCGTAAAAAATTTCTCCAAAGCCAATTTCATGCTTCTTAAGACAGAAGTGGTGAACTTCATGATATCCATGCAGATGGGCCAATACAGTTACGACTGCTGAATCCTACACAGATGCACTCTGTAAGCACTTACACAAGTGCATGGATCATGCTATCCCAAACAGAACCAAGATGCTATTCTCCAAAAAAAGGAAGTCGGTCTGGTGGTCCCCTGCCATAAACAAACTCTACAACAGAAGGAAGAAACTGTTGCAAAAGAGTAAAATCCAATCAGTGGAGGAGTTATCTGGTCAGCCTCAGTAAGAAGCTGAGACCCTTATAAGATCCTCCAAAGCTAGCTATGAAAACAAAATCACCACTGATTCTAGGGACAACCACAAAGCATTCTATAGCTATGTCAAGAATCTCAGTGGCAACACCCAGATCTGCTCTGAGTTACAGCACAACGGCATGAAAATTACAGAACCAACTGATATTGCCAGCGTCCTGGTGGATAGGTTCTTTTTCTAACTTTACCCCCCTCTCACCCCCTAAAGGGTCCATATCTGTACAGGAAGAATGCAAAGTCCCTGTAATCACAACTACACAGGTAAAAGCTGCACTGTCTAAAGCCAAAAACACAGCATCCATAGGACCGGACAACATCCCAGGCTGCATTTTACACTAACTTCAGAATGATGTGGCTCCCCACCTAAGCATCATGTTCATTCATAATTTCATATCAGGCTTTGTGCCAACCGAGTGATGCACAGCAACAGTTATCCCACTCCACAAAGGGGGAGACACCACTGATCCTGGGGACTATCTCCCTATTAGCCTGATGAGCCTGGTCTGTAAGGCCATGGAACGTATCATCATGGAACTCGTAAACAAAGACATTGGTAACCTCCAACCTCTGGACCCCACCCAGTTCAGGTTTGTGAAAGGCAGATCATGCCTCCTGAACCTGATTGACTTCTTTGAGGCAGTCACCAAAGTTGTAGACGAGGGTAAGGTGGTTCACACAGCCTATCCTGACCTCGCCAAGGCTTTTGACACCATCCCCCATTCTGGAATTATAGCTAAACTCTAGGGACCTAAACCTTGTCACCATAATAAACAGGACATGCTGGAGGGATAGATTCCTGTCCTAGAGACTATCCATACTCTGGAACAAGCTACCCATCTGTGTCAAGCAAAGTTCCTCATTAGCACTCTTCAAGAAAAATCTTGATAAGTGGATGGGAAATAGGAAATACACCCCTGGGATCACTTCTGTGGCTCTGTTCGACAGGGGCACAGGAAAATAGCTGTATTGGGTAGCGTAAGCCAGAGAACCTTGTTGGCTAGGCTTACTTAGGCCCTTGGGCCGATAGGCTAGTACCTACCTTTGAACCTATGAACCCCAGATAAGCACCATGTTCAATCGTAGCCTCACCTCAGGCGTTGTGCCCACTGAATGGTGCACAGCAACGGTTATCCCACTCCACAAAGGGGGAGCCACCATGGACCCCAGGGACTACTGCCCCATTAGCCTAACGAGCCTGGTCTGCAAGGCCATGGAACGTATCATCATTGAACTTAAAAACAAAGACAATGGTAATCTCCAAACTCTGGACCCCACCCAGGTTGCCATTTGGCTCACTGACAGAACCCACACTGTAAAAGTTGCAGACTCCAAATCTGGCTTCAAACCAGTGACAAGTCCTGGGACCTCTCCTGTTTGGTATCTATTTCTCTGAAGTACAGGCTAACACAGAAGGCCTTTGGCTAATGAAGTTCGCAGATGACTGCAAACTAGTAGCCATAGTTTAGTCCCCAAATGATGTGGACATCCTACAGAAGGGCCTCACTGAGACAGATGCCTGGTGTCCGAGCCATGGCCTCAAGCTCAATGCCAAAAAGTGCATTGTCATCCCCTTCGGTAAAAACTCTGTACCCATGAGCTACCACATAGGTGGTAATCTACTTAACACAAAAGTGTGATAAGAGACCTTGGGACACAGGTGGACATTAGTCTCTCCTTTGCTAATCACATCGCCACAGTAGTCAGGAAATTCTTCTACGTGGCACACCTCATCACAAAAGGTTTCTCATCCAGGAAAAGAGAGGTAATTTTTCCCCTCTACTTGTCACTCAGACCCATTATAGAGTACAATGCCCTTTTTGGTATGCACATCACAAGACATCTACAATAACTGGAAAGGCTGCAGAAATACCTCACAAAGAGGATTACCGGTCTCAAACAGATGCCCTACACAGACCATCTAAAAAAAAACTCCAACTTTACTCCATCACATATCACCTATTCAGAGGCGATCTCTGACTAACATACAAAGCTATGTCAAACCCAGAGCTGTTGGACATGCTCCTCTTAAAGAAATCCCAATCTCTCCGAGCTATACGCTCTAGGGACCTAAACCTTATCATAACAGTAAACAGAACATGCTGGAGGGATAGATTCCTGTTCCAGAGACTTCCCATACTCTGGAACAAACTACATATCTATATAAAACAAAGGTCCTCATTAGCACTCTTCAAGAAAAATATTGATGACTGGATGGGAAATAGGATATTCACTCTGGGGATCACCTCTGTGGCTCTGCTCGACAGGGGCACAGGAAAATAATTTTCTTGGGTGGCGAAAGCCAGGGTACCTTTTTGGCTAAACTTTTATAGGCCCTAGGGCCAATAGGCTAGTGCCTACCTATGAACCTATGAATAATACCGATATTCAGTAGCAGTGGCTGGGGCACACATTTCATAGGCCAGGTAATGCAGGAACTGTACAGACTTCTGCAAGTGAGTGAGAGGTTCCACTGCCCTTATATACCAACCTTCAGGACAAGTAAAAGCATGTAATGCTTTCCTGAAAGCAAGTTAGCAAAAATCTGTAGAGAAAGTCTTGAAATGGCCTGATGCTGTTCCTTTGCATGTAATGAGCTTTTGTTTATATGTAATAGAGAAACAGGGTTAAGACCACATGAGATTCTGATGGGTTCGCCCTCTAGGAGTACCAGGCATGCCACCACTATGACTGTAAAGTTCTGTTGGTGTCAGTAACGTTGTTGTAACCTGATATTTCACTAAGGTTAGTAAATGCATTAAAATAATTATTCCAGTATCCAATGAACTATTTATACAGGACCCAAAGAAGCTTGTCATCCATGTTTTGCCAGATGAGAGGGTTACGTTTCAGGTGTTTCAGAGAAAGACACAGATGATCCGAGACTGAAAGGTCCCTACCTGGTGGTTTTAACTACCCCAACTTCATGAAGTACAGAGGCTTACCATATGACATAGATGCCATCCAGCTGAGGAAAACAGTGATTGTGACCCCGTATGCAACAGAAACGTCAGACTCCAGATAAATAAAGCTGAAGACTAACCAGTAACTGAAGAAAAAACATCAGCCACAAAGATGTCTGTGAATACATCTGCTCTAAAGAAGTGTCCCAAGACATGAATCAAGGGTGTTAAGCTCTGTTTGTGCAAAAGTAAGAGCATTGTTGGAATATATTTAGTCCTTGAGTAGGGACTTCAGAAGTGAAGGTGTATTTCATTTGCAGTAGAAGTACAGCCAGTTCATCAACTTTTCATTAGAAATTTTGTCAGCCAGTAAAATTAGCATTTTGCATAGTAAAACTGTTTGCCACAGATACTTCTGAATGAAAAACTGAGCATGAAGTGCATAGTAATTGTGTTTTTTAGGAATGCACAGCTTACTTAACATGCACCAAGTTCATAGGCTGGGATGGGATGCTAAACCAATATGCCATGGATAAAGAAGTTGCCAGATCTTTAATCAAATGAAAGTGGGAATTCCCATGTTTCCTGTACCATTGCTGCAAGACAGACTTTAAAGAGATGTCCAGGCAGAATTCTAGATGCAGTAGTGTTGCTGATGTCTTACATATTGTCTGCAGCCAGTTATAGCGGCACGAGTAGAAATCTCAAAACCTAGTGGAAGGTATCCAGTGGGAGATAGCAAATGTAACATCACTAGAAAGCAGTATAAATGGCTTCCCTTCTCGGGGATTGAATATATTTAAAGGATACTCTTACTGTTACAGAAATGGAGCTTTACAGATTGTTTCCTGGCTATGTTGGCTGTATTGTTTCTGGAGTCACTTACTATCCTAATGTACCCCAAAATGATATTGGAACAAAAAGGTAAATAACTATGGCTAAAAGATAATTTTCTGTTCTGTTTCCATTCCATTTCTAGTGTGTGTTGTGGGTTGCACAGGTTGGGAGAGAATTTTAGCAGTAAAACAGCAGATGCCATGGGCATTCTAAGAACCAATATGATTGCCTTCTGGACAATAACATCACCGAACAGAATGGACTTCCACTTCATTTAGGCTAGTAAGGGAGTGACGACACTGCTATGTTTTTATGCCAGACAATTCAAACTGTTGTTCTAGACCATGTAAGCAACATTAGACATACCTCCACTGAACTGCATTGAACAGGAACTTGAGATTGAGAACAAAACTGCTTTACATAATAACTGTTATTAGGTTTTAAAGTAGTCTTATATATTGTATTTCTTATTAGATTTTTTAATAAGTTTATATATTGTGTTCTCTTTATTAGATGTCTCTTGAGCTGTACTGCAGAAAAAAATAAAAAAAAAATGAACACAAAGTAAAAGAAATAGAAAATGTAGCAAAAATATATGTTGCTGTCTTTATTGGGGAATAAGGCATAAAGGGAGGAATAGTGTGTGGGAGAGTTTAATGATCTGGCCTCTTAAGCCCAAGACCTAATGATCTGGCCTCTTAAGCCCAAGACCTGCTTTATGTTAACAAGAAAATTTATATTTGGAAAATATAATTTCAGATATTCTGTCTAGTGCGGTAGGGGGACTTTCTGTCTTTAGAGTGTACCAGAACAGCTAGAATGGTTTTAAGAAACATTTATTTAAAACTTATGAGTGATTATTAGATTTTTAAGAACTTGTTTTTTCATATCTAGTTATTGGGTAATGTACAGATAGCAAATAAAAGCATGCTGTTAAATTCTTTTAAAAATTGCTTGTTTGGAAACTTAAAATCAAAAAGAAAAAAAAAGAACACTGAATAATGTGAACAAGAAATTGACTTTCAAAAGTAATCCCTATATTCCATCAGTTTGATTTGAAAGTTCAGTAGTGTCCATCCCAGAGACAAATGAAGTATATGTTTTTCTCTCTCTCTCTGGCGTTTGACAGTCTCTTTTAAAAGGATATAAATTCTCTTTCTGCTTTAGTAACTGACTGTTTTATGAGTTTTCTTTTTATTTTTTCAACTGCTGTTACTTATAGATTTCTGAGTTGACTGTATAATAACCTTGACACTAGGGTCTGTGCTTTCAAAGTCTTCTAATTATTATAGCAGTTTGAGTTCTATTTGATCTTGGATTAGAGTGCTTACTTGGTAGTGTTTGCATGTTTTCCCTGCATATGTGCAAGCTTTTCCTCCAGGTCCTTTTCTTCCCTTCCATCTCCCAAAGAATTATTGTAGGTGACGGTGTGAATCTGCATGCTGTGCATTGCCTGTAGGTGTGTGTAATGTCTGAATGAGTGAGGATGTCATTCTTCAGAGAATTGTCGTGTCTGCAACCGCTTTCAATGCCTTGTGCCCATTGACAGCCAGATAGGCTCCGGCATTTTTGCAACTCTATAAATGATAAAGTGGGTTGTCAGAAAATGGATAAATGATTCAGAAAGTTTGTTGATGCACTCTTGTTTTTTCCCCTTTTTGTTCTGATTACATTAACTTTGGACATCCAAAGTAGGTGGCATAAAAACATATTTTAATATTTTTTATTTTATTGTATTAATCCTTTGTTGACTGGGTTAGTCCCACTAGGCTAGTAGCCTCTTCTCATGGGAAATCTAAGGTGGTATTTGTACTACTAGAGGAAATTTGGCCAGAGCACTGGGGAACTACTACTCTTTTCAAGCAGGGATGCTGTTTGATGTAGTTAGTACTTCCTGCTTCCAGTCAGGGCACTGAGGTGGCTTGGGGAAGCAGGAAGGAGTATAGTGAGTGTTTGTGGTATTGAAGAGGTTGTTGGAAAAGAAATGCAGTGAAAATTGGATGGTTTAATTGTGATGACAGTGGAACCTTTGCAAAAAACATTGTTATCAGAGGAAAGAATATGTGAACGAGAGGAGCAGAGGTTGCAAGTGATCGAGAAGGGAGAGGCAAAGGAGGTGAATGAAGGGAAGGTTGTCAAACCATCACAAGATACAGAATTGCTGTTCTAGGAGAGACTGTTCAAAGGAGACAGTGAATTGCATCATGGATGTATTATTACAACCCTCATCGGGAGGGTTGCAGGATGTATATTTAAATGAGTTAATTAAAGTCAGTGAGAAAGTGAAAAAGCGATGTTGTGGGGAGAAATCACATGCAGGATTCAGGAAGAGGAGGTGTAAGGAATCGTATGTGCAAACTGAGAGAAGGAGAAAAGAGAGAAGAAAATAAAATGGATATGAGAAGGAAGATGTTTCTAGTAAGAATAAACCGTAAGAAGGAGAAAGAACTTGATAAGTATGAAATTTGGGATAATATTATATCGCCCTTGGGTATATATTCTAAAGCTTTAGGAGCATTTATTCATATTAATGAAGGCTCTTTTTGTGACATTCTGTTTGAATTAGGACAGTATATGGAAACATTTCTAGAACAATATGAACTAAAGAAGAATTATAGTCCATGGAACTTGTATGTTGTTGAAGCATTTAACAGAGAGAGAAGAAAGAAAATTTATGTGCATTTTCGAACTGAAGTAGAAAAAGAAGTATTGAAAGGCTATTTAAAGACTGTATGCAAGGATGTTATGAACATTACGACAATATATGATCATAGAGGTTATTGGACTGAGGGTTGGGAATGTGGTGGTGTATTCCACATGAAAAACAAAACCACAATACCTATTCCAAGTATGATAAATATGGAAGGAAACAGATAAATATGGAAGGAAACAGATGGACTGTAAAATACTGGGGGTAACCAAAAATATGTTTCTTTTGTGGTAAAAATTATCATTTGCTTAGAAATTGTGATGAGAAAGTGTTACATTTGTGGTAAAATGGGACATGAAGCAAAACATGTGAACTGAAATGGGTAAAATGTGAACAAACAGGGCATTCATGAATGAACTGTAAGGAAAATGTAGAAGAAATGGGGGATATGAATATGAGTAAGAAAGTGTTCAAAAATAGAATGTAGAAGTGGAACAAGAAAAAGAGTAGGATGAAAACACAATGGCCGAGATTACGGGGTTAGGAAAAGAAGAAAAGACGATGGGTAAAAGGGGAGCAAGAGAAGAAAGAAAATATAAATTCAAGTGAAGAGGAAGATATTAATTGGGTGATGATTAAAGGCAAAAAGAATTCTCTTGGAAAAGAGTAGAAAATGTAAAATGAAAATTTAAGAATGTAGTTTTGAGGAAAATAGAAACGGTAAAGCATGGAAAAATAATTTTATAAAAAGGTGAGAATTTTAGCTCTAAATGTGAACAGTATAAAGAATATTAAAGAAGGATAGGAGGATTAGAATGGTGTAAAATGCTTGATATGGGTATTCTAATATTAAAAGAGACAAGAATTTTGACACAAGGGGAAAGATTGCAAGTAAATGAATTATGGGAAGGTAATGTTAACTGGAATATAGAAAAAGAAATGTGTTTAGGTATTGAAATGTTAAGTAAGAACTCAATTGAAATTTTGGATTGCGCTTCACTATACTTAGGTATAGTAAGAGTACTGGGTGTGAGATGGTGAAGCAAGTGTATAGAATTATTGTAGTGTATGCATATGTTACACAAAAAGAAAGCGTTGATGTCTAAAGAAATTTTTGACCACATTACTTTTAATATGCAAATATTAGCAGAAGATATCAGTTGTGATTTAAGAAAAAAGAAAAGAAGGGGCTGATATTAAAGTAATAGCAGAGATTTTGAAAAGTGGAAAATTATATTTGTGGGCTAACAGACAATGAATGGGGTTATGAAAGGGGCAACTTAAGAACAGATCTGGACTATTTTATGATTTCAGAAATTTTGAAAACTTTACAAAAAGAGCAAAAGTAACTGGTTTCTCAGACTGTGTGAGAAATTGGATAGAGATCGAAAAAAGGGGGATATGTAAAGATACTAACAATTAAATAAAGATGGTAGAGAAAGGATTATACAGTTATGAAAATATCATATAGACACTACAGTATTTTATAAGAACTGGAGAAGTCTGTAGATAAGTTTTAAAGAAAAGTATAGATACATTTTTTAGAATGGCAAAGATTAAAAAGAATAGAAGAGAAACAAAAATATAATGGTCAGTCTTGAAGCATTTAGAGAGGTAACAAGATATAGAAAAGTTTTTGAAAGAAACAAAATGATATACAAACTGAATCCAGACAATTAAAAAATGTTGTTTAAGCACAGGTACTTCATACAAGGAAAGAATAAGGAGGTGACATCATACTCAAATACATTTGTAAAAGAAAATAGAAGAATAACAAGAGAAATAAGAAATGAAAAAGGAGAAATTGTTAAAATACAAAAATAAATAATGGATGTAATAAAAGTTAATATAAATAAGACTTTTTTAAATACAGGATGGAAGGAAGACAACTGTAGAGTGAAAAAATAACAAGATAGGAGATTGTTTCATATACTATGAATTGTTTGAAATGAGAGATTAAATGAGATAAAATAAAATGGATATTGTCTAAAATATTGAAGAAAATATGATTTTAGTTGTGGAAAATGGATATTGTCTGAAATATTGAAGAACATATGTTTTTGGTTATGGAGAAAAGAGTTGGGCATTAGGAATGTGAATAATATAAGTGAATGTATACAAAAGTCCAAATAGAAATTAGATTATAAATGTAAAAAATGTAAAGTTTTGTAAATTTGTGTATGATATAAACGGTGTAAATACGATATGGCCATTTATCTGTGGAACAATTGTTTGTCTTTTGTAGTAACTTAATTGTTAAAAACATGTTACATTGCAGTTTAGAACTGATGTATTGGATGAAGACTGTTAAAATGCTTCTAGAGTCTGTGTGAAACTGTTGGGTAATGTAAAAGTTAGAGATACGAGAAACTAACTGAGGATGGAGGTTGGAAACTGTTTTGAAATGTAAAAAAAAAGACATGGTGAAACACTTGTGAAGTGTTTCCTTTGTGGCTGGTCATAGAGGGGCAGTAAAATATGCTGACCAGCCTAGAGCTCATTTCTTTTGTGGGTAATGATTGTGGCAAGGTACAGTGTAAGCAGTGTGGGGAGAAAGGACATACAGCAAGAAGGTGTTTGCTTGAATGCAGGTTGCATAAAAAAGGGGACACTTTTGGATGGCTTTTCAGCAACAAACAGTAAATAATGAAAAAGAAGGGGAACAGCAAGAAAACATAGAAGAGGAAGGACAACAAGAGGCTGGGGGAGAGAATGAACTAGGTGAAGAAGACTGTGCATACAGTAAGAGAGGCCAGGAGAAGGGATGGATACTGATATTTTTTGAAGTTCCATCTTGTCATTGAAACATTTGATTCTGATGATTAAGGATTGCTTGTACATACAACCAGGAAGAATATTAAATTGCGGAAAGAGTAAAAATACGAAAAAGAGAATTTAAAAATATTTCCCCTAAACCTAAAAAGAAGGAAGAGCAACAATTTTAGATTACTTTCAGTAAATGTGAAAATAAATGTAATCAGTATTAGTAACACTGTAAGAAGGATGGGAATACTGGAATGGTGTACTAAATGTGAAAATAAATGTGGTCAGTATTATTAACACTGTAAGAAGGATGGGAATACTGGAATGGTGTACTAAATGTGAAAATAAATGTAATCAGTATTAACACTGTAAGAAGGATGGGAATACTGGAATGGTGTACTAAATGTGATGTGGATACTATTCTGTTACAGGTTGTAGGATTCCTGACAAGTGAGGAAAGACTGCAAAAAGAAAACGTATGGGGTGGAAGTATAATATGGAACTTTGGAAGTGAATGTTGTTTTGGAGTGGCTGTGTTATATAAAGAAAAAAATAAACAGTGAAAATATTAGATGTAACATTGGTAAGGAAGGGAGGTTAACTGTTATAGATACGAGGTGGAGAGAACGTGTTTATAGAATTATAGCATTATAAGCATTTATAACTAGCAAGTAAAGAAAGAATCTATTTCAAGTTTAAAACGATGTGGTGGTTGACATGAAAATTATAATTGCAGGGGGGCCTTAATTGTGATTTAAGGAGAAAATGTAAAAAGAAGGGGAAAGATGAAAAAACATACAAGAAGTGTAAAACTGGTAAATTAGCTGTGTGGAACAAAAATCAGTTGACTTGTAAAAGAGGGCACTTGCATCTGAAGTTGATTATATTGCATTATCAGAAGGTTTTGGGGTAGCAGATGGTGATACTTTTTTTGATATATGTAATGTTTTGTATGTTGTATTAAGTAAAGGACTTCTACTCTTTTCGATAGGTGCTGTGAGATCTTTTACATCCACCTGAGATAACAGCAAGTCAGGCAGATGGGGCCATGTCTCATCAGAAGGATGTCACACTGGAGTACAGTACCCCCCCTTATGCTGCCCTACAGTAGCAACAATCCCATTTAGCTTATGTGTGAATAGAACCGAAAGGCACGTTTGCTATCTGTTGTATCATTGACGTATATTTGTTACAAAGTGTGTATATTAAAATGTTGTCTATTTTGGTTACACCATTCAAAAATATGTACTTATTGATTAATTATGTCATCCTAAGAAATGTAAGCAAACCATTTGGAATCTACCACATGTACTTGTGTATAGAGTGAACTCGCTGAAGGACAGTTTTGAGATTAGAAGGCCATCAAAATGCATTCACTATTACCCTGTTCAGCAGATGATAAAACATTATTATTAAAATCTGTGAACAGCACCACATCGTCTCTTTATTGTTAGTTGTTTACTTGGAAATTTATACATAGAAGTTTTTTCACTCCTCATAAAATTGCTATTATTTCTAAAAATGAAACAAAGTGTTGGAGGTGTGGTAAAACTTTAGATGCTAATCGGGTCCATACGTTCATTGAGTATAGAGTTGTTTTACAATTTTGGAATGACTTCAAATGCTTTGTAAAGGCATTGTGGTCAGATAATTGTGTCATCAAGGATTCCTTGTTACTATTCAATGTTCCCATTCCAAATGTAACTCCAAAACATGAAATTTCTCTCCTTTGGTCTCTTTTGGCCATTGCCAGAAAAGTAATTACAATGAATTGGAAGAGTAAACAAGATCTCTTATTTACTGACCGTGTATGTTTAGCTAAATGTGTATGTAAAAAGAATTGCAAACTGTTTCTGTTAGAGCATCTAATACAACTCATAAGAAATTAACTTGGCAGAAATT
Source organism: Protopterus annectens (assembly GCF_019279795.1). NCBI lineage: Eukaryota > Metazoa > Chordata > Ceratodontiformes > Protopteridae > Protopterus > Protopterus annectens. Next base: position 968,981,784 of record NC_056737.1, on the reverse strand, counting down.
ACAAGTTTTATTAGACAAATATTAATGTTACATATAACTTATCTTGAACTTTGTCATGGATGATTGTATATAGTTATTTTGTTGTTTCCACTTTTATATTTGTTCATATTGTTACATTTTGGTTATAAAATCAAATAAAAAGTTGCTGGAAAAATGCATTGACTGTTGTATAGGTGGAGGTGCTGAAATATGTGGACGGTGGTAAAATAATACACTGCCCTCAGCAGTGATCCATTTATCATTTTTCTTTATTTTTTTCTTAGTGGCAGTTTATAGTAATCAGTGAGTGTGTGCTCACTGTCGCTTATGAGCAGTAACAGCAATTATACCATGACCCCCCATTAATATTCCAAAACATGCACGCTGATTGGCCAGCGTGCACATTTTAAATCGACTTATACTAATGGAAAAAGGTCCGGTCGCCCGGACTTTTCCATTAGTATAAGTCTCTTTTAAAACACTGTCTCGCTATGTTAAAAGAGTTTAACATAGCGACACAGGTTTAAAAAAAAGCAACGGAGATCTCCGTTGCTTTTTTTTAAAGCTGTCTCGCTATGTTAAACTCCTTTAACATAGCGACACAGTGTATAAAAAGCAACGGAGATCCTGCTTTCTCCGTTGCTTTTTTTTAAACCTGTCTCGCTATGTTAAATGGGTTTAACATAGCGAGACAGCTTTAAAATAAGCAACAGAGATCTCCGTTGCTTATTTTAAAGCTGTCTCGCTATGTTAAACCCATTTAACATAGCGAAACAGTAAAAAGCAACGGAGATCTTGCTTTCTCCATTGCTTTTGGCCACAGCTCTGATGTACTGTGTAGGCATGCGCAGTACATCAGAACTGCCGCGGATACCAGACAGCTGCGGAAGGGCAGCAAAGAGGCATTATACAATGCCATTATTTAAGAAAAGTAATTATTTATTTTCTTAAATAATGTCATAGTATAATAGCAATAACCCACTACTGGGTGTGGGTAATGCGGGATTTACCCACGGTTGTCTTTGTTTGGTCCCTCGGGCTTCGCCCCCGGGACCAAACCACGCCAACCATGGGTAAATCCCACATTACCCACACCCAGGCATGGGTTATTGCTATAGTACTTTATTGTAGCTGATATTTTTTTACCAAACCAGCTATCCTTACATTTATGTTTGAAAAGTGTTAATGGTATATTCAGGACATTTTCTGAAAGGACACTAAATATGTTGGTATCTGTATGCACTTGTAACAGTACACAATGCGCACAACAGCGATTCATTCATGTTTTTTTTCTATTTTTGTGATAATTACAATGATATGGTGGGGGTTATAGCTGCGAATCACAGCAGCTCAGTCACTGTCAGTGCTTTATGCAACAGACACTTCTGGGACATTTGTTTCTATTGCTAGTATTTACATTTGCTTTTCTTTGTCATACATGCATCTACAAATTACCTGTAGCACTCTAATTTTAATAGAAAAGTAGGTAATATTTTTGTTACACAGACTCTGCATTGCATGACTTTTAATAATGTGATCATCCTTTAAACGTTCTTTAAAGCTTCTTTTGCAGAAGAAAATTATTGCTTCAGGAATGGTCATTCAGCTCCATGTGCTGTCAGTTTTTAAGAACACTTGGATAACTGTTTGAAGTTGAACCTTTTGCTTTTGATCACAGATTTTAACAGGTTGAGTTCATATTGTTTCAGTTCTGCCAGTTACAGTTTATTACAATTTTTAGAAGAAATTATGAACAGTTCATAATTTCATAACCTGTCTTTTTTGCGTTAGATGTTCATGAGGTTTAAACATTTTTGCCTCACTTTAGGATGATGATTTAAAAAAATCTTTTGAATGATTCAGTATTGATAAGTCTTATTTTAGATTAATAGCAGATTATTTTAAATGTATGGTAGTGTAAAAGTTAATGTATTTTGAGTAGTGATGATATTTGAACCTAGATAAACACATTTGCGGTACAATAATCCTCCCTTTATCATGTTAGCTTTAAAATACACGCTTATCTGTGTTAAAAACTGCTTGTTGAATTTTGCCTTGTCATATTAAATTAGTGTTTTATCGAAGGATTGTGGTGGTCTACATTGGTTTGTTCGCTAAAATACATACTTGTTAATGTCAATTATCTAATGCCAGTTAATTAATAAGCTTCTTATTAGTTTGTGATATGCATTAAGAATTCATGAATTCTTGCAGTGTAACTCTGGTGACATGACATAACTGAATATGTAACCGCAACCATAACTGAATATGTTTTTAAAGTCTCTTTAGAACAGAACTGTGAGGATGCTCTATGGGTACAAAATTTAAAGACTCTTGTGATGTAGGTAGACAGACATGTTTTACATCTTGATTTCATACGGTGGTCTTTTCATTATGCATAACCATTAATTTTGAAGTAGACATTGTTACGATTTTGTAGAGACTAGATGCCAGGCAGGTTGCATGGTACAGTTTTTACTGCAGGACAGGCCGTTTTGTAAAGTAATACTGTTATGAAGTCATAAAATTTACTAAACAATTAATCAAACAGCCACACCTTTTAGGTCATTGGAACATTTAGAATATATAATATAAATATTGTGCTCTTTTAAAATGTTTTTACTAACATTGCTGTTATGCCGTAGTCTGTACTAGTCTGATAATGTAAAAAATGCTTTAATTCATAATTTGTGAAAAAAGATTCTTATGATTTTTTCAACCGAGGTGTGTCTTTAATTCTCCATTTTGATTACTGCACTTCCCTGGTGAAATAAATAAATAAAAATTAACTAAAGATGAAAACTAAAATTAGCAAGGACAATGCAAAAATGTTCCTGCTTACTCCCTTTTGAAGAAGACAGCATTAGTTATTACTTCTCAAGAAACTGGCCAGAGGGTCATTACCAGGCTTGCTTACTCAGGAGTTCACTTAATATATCCTAATAGGAATTTAATTCCTTTTAGACAACAGTTCTCTCAGGACATACTGCAAAGTTTGAGAGGCTAGAAAACTCAACTCAATAAAGTCTTTATGTATCTAATTGTAAAAGGTTGTCTGTTTGGTATCAGAATAGAGGACAGGGACCCCATTCGAGCAGAGGTACCAGTGGTCCTTCAGTGCCTCTGTGACTTGCTTAGTTCTGGCTTGTTGTACACTTCTGTTAAGGTACACATTTCATCTATTTTTGTTTGTTTGTCATTGGATCCAGTTTTATCTAATTCTTAATCGGATCATATTGTCTCTCAAGGGCATTTTTCACATTAGTTCTTTAAGTAAAAGTGTGACCTCCTCTTTGGGACTTGAAGTATGTATTAGAAAAACTAACTCTTCCTCCTCTTTGAGCTGCTGCTAATTCTTCTTGGAAGTTTTCAACATGAAAATTGCTCTGCTAGTATTATTTTTGCTCCATTTACCGCAGCTGTCTGTCAGCTGATACTAACTCCTCTCTTCATTCACCACGACCCCCACCCTAACCTCCCCTGAACTCAATCCAGCCCCCCCCTTCCATATGGGACCAGTGAGGGGATGAAGAACACTGGAGCATGGTAATGCTGTGCTGCCTGCCAGGGAGTGTCTTAATCTCTTCCCACCCAGAGGCAGTTTTGCAAACTGTGCAGTTGCTGTATATGGGAGATGCATGTGCACTTTGACTTTTTTGCAGCCTCCGGAGCAAGCAGTATACCGCTTGCAGCATGGGGCTCACCCAGCTCTTAATGCTGCTATTGCAGAGAGCCTAGGCAGCCCGTCTCCACCTAGCATCAGTGAATTAATCCCACCCCCTGCTGCTCTTCCAGTCTCACCATCACCCATGCTGCTACTTGAACCCATTTGGGCTGCATAAAGGGCTTTTAACACTCTGTGCCACAGGCTGTCCATTGCCTTGCTAGTAATCTTAACTTCAGCTAGATGCATTTCTGAATTACAGGCAGTTTTCTGCATTCTTCCATGTTTTTTTTTTTTTTTAAATAAGGATAGAGTAAGCTGTTGAGTCCATACCTTCCTTCTTGTCTAAATTAGTTTATGAATTCACTCTTAATCAAAGTATCCAATTACCTGCTTTCTTTCAAACCCTGAAAACAAAGGAGAAATAATTCTTCATGCATTAGATGTTCACGTTTTATTTAGGAAAGAGAAAATAACTAGGCAAATCTGAGTGATTGTTTTGTCTTTTGTTTGTAAGAAAATAGGCTTACCAATGTCTAAATAAACCATTTCCAATTGGATCTGTAACTGCTCTCTTCTGTTGTACAAATAATGGCAACAGCTACCAAGAATAGTTAAAGCCTACCCTACCAGTGCAATAGCTACTTTGAAATCTTTCATTCAAGGGGTAGATACTAAAACCATTGTTGAAGCATTCACTTGGTCCTCTGTCCACACTTTCACTTAACAATTAGAAATTGGATGTTCAGTCTAGAACAAGAACTAGATACGCTAAGACTGTCTTTCATGGCATCCTAAATTCAGAGAGAGTACCCCTTCATTCACCCAATCTGATCCACCTCTAGGAGTCATTCTAGATGTTAAGAATATTTCATCCATGGTCAAATAAAGAGCCTAGAACAGTTGTGCAGCTGATGTACAGATGACTGTTGCAGTACCTCTCCCCTCCTTCCACCCTCCTACCAGTATGCAGTTGAAATTTTACCAATATAGCCAGAGTTGGATAGTCACTAACTTCTTTTCTTCCCCCACCCTAAGGTCCTATATTCACAAAATTCATCCTGCCTTTAATTTTTTTTTCATTGTTCTAACTTTCCGTTTGGAAGCTATTCTAACGTTTTACTCAAACACATTCTTTATCAGGGCATAAAAGCTCTGAAAATGGAGTGAATGTATGTACCTGTTATGCCAGTATGCTGATGTGTGCCTAGGACAGATGTACGGCTCATGGGGAAGGGTCCTTAGCTTTAGAAGGCTGACCAGATAGATGAGACCTTTGTGTGGAAAGTCCCAGATGTTAACAGTATTGCAGCAGTGATCTATTTGAACATCTACCATTATGGAAAGTTATCAACACAACTGTACTGTATGGAAGGAACCAACAAAGCCTGTTGCTACTTCCAGAATAGATGTCAGTCCACAGACAAGAATAACTCTTAACATAACTACTGCTATCATCCTTTTAAGGGGACAACAGACTAATTCTTAATACCTTTTCTTACTGTCTTGCTACGTTGCATGATAGTTGGTGTGAGACTATAATAGCTAGAGACTACATAATTCCTTTCTACACCCCTCTGCTATCCACTCTCTCACGCTGCTAGACTTCCCAGCCAATCCTTAGTGTGCATTAAGAAGAAAAAGAAGAGGTCTTAAACTTCATTACCAAAAGAACCATTCAAGAGGTTTCTGCCCATTCAGAAAGATCTAGTTAATACTTTAGTTCCAGAAAAGACAAAGGACCTCAGTCCAGATTTGGACTTATTTGGGCTAAATGAGTTTATTCCCAGAGAAGCTTTCTGGATGGTCATGGTGCAGACCACTCCTCCTTAACTGCCAGAAGGTGAATGGATGTGCTGTTTGGACCTCCATGATGCCTCTCTACACATCAAGCTTGCCAAACAGTCTAGGACGTTTCTGTGCTTTCTGGGTGGAGCCATTCATTATAAATTTTGGGGTCTCACATCAGCTGCCATGGTATTTACCAGCTGCATGCGTATAGTTTCAGTGAAAAAGAGACTGCAAGGAGGCAAGGTGTTTTCATACTTTGCAGGAGGCAGAAAAAAATCCTGCATCAACCTACTGTTCCCAACGTAGTGCTCCACAAGCATAACTGGGTCTACCAGGTACATCCTTACCCCTTTGAACTAACTCCATTGGGGTGGGGCTGCCATAGAACTTGAGGCTGTCTTGGGTGTCTGGACATTCATGTCTGTGGGGGCTGGGGAGAGGGTTACAACCTGTAACCAAAGGGGAGATGTTTTTATACCTTGGTGATTGTTTCCTAGCTACCAACTTTAGACAGTCTAATTGTTGCTTGGAACACTGCACCAATTGTTTTTCATTCTTTGGAAATACAAATGAACACTGCAAACTGGTTAGAGCCCTCTTAGACCTTGACCTTTACAGGATGCTCCTTAGATGCACTGCAGTCTTCCTTCAGACGGGATTCTTCATCTGCAGACTGAAATGTCCCAAGTTCTTCTCTCTCAACTAGTCAAAGCAGCACTTTGAGAGCACTGGACCTCTTAACAGCTACAGTTCACATGGTTTCTCATGTGCATGAGGCTTCTCCAGTGGACTTTCAAAGTATAGTAGTCTCTGTTACCAGATTCCATGTCTTATCTAGTAGATTTCTTAGGCATGCAAGATTCATTTATAGTGCTACATACTTCATTTCTTACTCTGGGCAGTGCTTTCCAAATCTCCCATCCTCTGTGGACACCTGTACCGTAGGGGTGGGAGATGGGATTGTCAAGGGCAGACATTCCAAAGTATATAATCACAAATGGAGCCTGCTCTGCAAATGAGAGAAGCTCTCACTTTGCAGACATTTCAGCACTACCTACCCCAAGGTGCTTATGTTATCTATGTCAACATTATAGCAGTGGTTTGTTACATAACCAAAGAGGGAGGGAATTAATCCAGCCCTTTTGTTGAGAGGTGATGATGATAGGAGCTATATCAACAGATGTCTTTCTGATATACAAAATATTCCTGAAAAACCCAGTATTTGTCAGGCATGCTCAGTCAATGCGTATTGGTGCCTACGGAATGGTTCCTCTCTTTTTCTGTGTTACGGAAGCTCTTTTGCCACTGGAGGAAATCTTGATATGGCTTTTTTTCATCTCTGAAGCAGCATCAAATGCAGCAACTTTTTCCCTCTTGTTCCCTCACAGGAGAATATCCTACAGGTACTGCCCTTCAAAATGATGCCTAAGAATCATTTATTTTGAAGTGCATTCAGAAAACCTGGCAGAGCAAGTCCAGATTAATTGTAATAGTTCATTTTTAGCCACAACAAGTGTGGCTCTACTTTCTTGGAAACCTCAAGTTTGAGGTCCTTAAGAATTCTACTGACACACTTGTTTGACAAGCCTCACTCTTGAAAAATGTACAAAAGTTAATGGACACGCTTTTCAGCTCAGCAGCTTCCGAAAGGATAGCTCCATTTACAGCTCCAGTGCCTGCAGTTTTTGATTGCCTTTTTCAGACTATTGTACAGATATGAGTTACTGTTCTTCAAACATCCACCTTACTCCCATATCCAACTTCCTGCAAGGCTCTAACACCATATCCTTGACTGACTTAAAAATTTACAGAGAGTTCTTGAGTACTTTTCACGTATGACATCCTTTCAAGGATCTTGTCCTTCAAACATTTCGTACTTTGTGTTTGCTTTACAGAAATTGGCCCTTCTTCATTTTGAACCTGATGCTAATCTGATTTGAAGCACTTTTGGAAGAATTATATTTGTTATTGGCCATTATGTCTGCTGGAAGAACTTCTAAAATTCTAGCCTTGTGTATAAAGCCTCACTTAACTGGTCTTGCATGAGGATTGAGTGTCAGTGTGAACTAAACCTTCCTTTAATCCTAATACAGACACTGAGACAAACCTTAATTAGTTATCTCATTTGCCCGTTTTTTTCCTAACTGCTGAAATTAAGGAGAATGCCTATTACAGTTCATGTATGCCAATAGACAAAACATTTTATGTGGACAGAATGAAGTCAATCAGGAAAGGTTCACAACTTTTTCTTTGATATTCTAGCATTAGAAAGGGAGGTTTCTAAAGTTATGAATACTTGTTCCAGTGATTTACTCGCTGTATCCTGAAATATACAGTAAAATACTGTCTTGTATGTCTACAAGTAAAAGTAGTGACTACCCTTCGGCAGTTGTCAGAAATGCATATTTAGGTGTTTTTTGTGGATCTGTTACTTGGACTTCACTGAATACTTTTGGAAGGAACTATAACCTGGATGTGATCTCTAGGTTTAAATATGGCTTCAGAGCTGCAGCGATCAGGGGTGTGTTCCCATGTTGTTCGGTCATGCAGGATAAGCTTGGGACTTTATTTGGTTGACAAGGAAGGATTTCCTTATCCTAGATGTAAAAGAAAATATTTATTATTACTGTAGGTTTTGGATGTGCAAGTATTTCCTTGTCTCATATCCACTGTCCTTCACCCTGTCTCATGGTGGACATGGTTTCCACTATCATTTTTGATATTGTCTCTCTCTGCTCCACTTTTAAATGGCATGCCAGACATCTGGAGTGGAATGCAGTAGGCAGAATATTATGGGTAAAGGGGAGGAGCCAGTGCACTGTAAAGCCTGCAGTTTCAGTCCTTTTGGTTGATGAGGCTGGAGTTGCCCATCCAGCTCCGTAATTACCACCTGTCCCTCTTTGCATGGGACAGTCCCTCTTTGGGCAGTTCTGTCCTGCAAAAAAACCTACAAAATGGCAAATGTACTAAGAGTTTACGGCAAAAAATATTTCCCAAGTTTTCTTTAATAGTTGCATAAAACAATTATTTTGTATCTGAAACACCTAAATGTTATGTGAAACAGCATAAGCAACTCAAATGCTATAAGAATAAGCTTTTATTTGTGCAAAAAAGTGAAGTTCTGCCCTTTGCACTGACCATGGGTATGTTTCGTCTTGCAAAATCTCACGTTTGTTCAAAAAATGTCCCTCTTTGGACATTTGAAAAGGTAGCAATCCTAGTTATTAATGGTAAATGCATGGCAGTCATTTATAGTAACTGTGCCAACATGTAGTTGTACTCTCTTAAGCTTGTTCTAACATAATTCAACTAGTTTACCAGACCATACCCTCAGTTATTTACACATCACCATTATGCCTTACTTCGTATGTATTTTTTCTTCTCTTCAGCATATAACTACCTGTACCTTTTGTATATCTTGTGGCATTTTGTCTTAGTTTTGTATTTAACTTTGTTTTACTTTTTAGCTTCTTCATTCTAAACAAAATTAAGTGCTTGCAGTGGGTGTCTTGGAATCACTTAATGCCTACTGTGTTAAAATTGATTGTTATTGTCACACATATATTTCTGTTTGGTCACTTTTTGTATATAACGGTTTGCTTGCAATAAACATCACTTTATACTTCTGTTGTAAATTGTTTGCTGGACTGTTTCAATTTATTTTTTATTGCTATTGGTGCTGTGCCAATTGTGTAAGTGATCTGGTTTCTGGTACTGAATTTGTATGTATGGTTGCCATGACATTGGTCAGTCATAGCTAAGATTGTCTTGTGCACGGTCGACACTGCAAAAGACTGACAGTTGCACAATAAAAGATGATCCCGGAGGAAGGGGAATATGCCCCTTCCCTGGGGATTTTGCAGTTTCAGAGTTATTGTATATAATTAGGCAAGGGCTGTTGGGGGTGCAGGGGGGGGGCCTGTTCCCTGTTTTTCTGCATGCCACATTCTGAGGTGTTAGCTTGTAGCGTGCACAGAAGGTGTCAGGATTTTTCGATTCGATGTTACAGTGTTAATGTTAAGCACATTGACCTAATCCTGAATCGAGTATTCCAACTTGATCCATATGTACATATTTATGTGTGTGTGTGTCTGTGTGTGTGTGTGTGTGTGTCTGTGTGTGTGTGTGTGTGTGTGTGTGTTTGTGTGCGCGTGCGTGTGTGTAATTTTATTGTACTCATTTTTGCTGTAGGGTCATGTTGTGGATGAACACCATTTTGAGTTAGTTCACTTGTCTAGTTGATAAACAAAGATAAGTAAATACTGTAACTTCTTTTCAGTCTGTTCAGCATTTCATTTATGTGATGCATGCTACAGAGTGCATTTTAGATAACAATGTCCAGACTGTAATGTTCCACATATCATTCCATAAAAAAAAAAAGAATGTGTCCATTTTTATTGGTTTCTTTAGGTCCATTGTACTCTCAGGACAGAATCCTGCAAGCTATGGGAAATATCGCCTTGGCATTCCATCTCCTTTGTGAGCGTGCAGATCCAAACTCCTTCTGGCAACCCTATATTAAAACTCTTCCTAGCGATTATGCAACTCCGCTTTACTTTGAAGAGGAAGAAGTCCAGTACCTACAGTCAACACAAGCTATTCATGATGTCTACAGCCAGTACAAAAACACGGCTCGCCAGTATGCATACTTCTACAGAGTTATCCAGGTAGGCTAGATTGACAATGAGGATTTCATTAACATAATGGGCAAACTGCAGACATCTCTTTTAATAGACTATATCTGAAGTTTTATTTTCAGTAAATTTAATTTTTTAGCTCTTTTTTGCTCCCGTCGCTTCAGCCTGTGGCATTTGTAACCCTGTGCTCCCATCCATTGCCAGGTCTACCAGCAACTCCTTACTCCCCTAGTCTTATATGATCCTGTACTGAGGCTAATTGCAGAGCTTAAGGGTGCTTCTGGTGTTGTAGTCATTTGTCTGCTGGGGGTTACTTTTTATTGTATGTGGCTTACCCTGTTTCTCCTCTCTCCCGCTGCATATTGCATGGTACATCTGATGGACAAGCATCTATTGGGGAAGTGTGGCATTTTGACCCACCAACGTGGCAACTTAACCATGTCCCCCACCCTTTCCTGTCTTTGAATTACACCCCCATATGTTAGCATCACCAACCTTCACCAGGGATTACAAATGGGAACACCCCCCACCAGGATGCTCTCTGCTAGCGCCACAGACAACCAAGCTGCTAATCAAGCCTGGGTCACCTGGGCCATTGTCAGGGTTTTATCCCTCTGTGCCACAGTGCTGCCCACAATTTATATGTTGCTTCAAGAGAGCCTGGAGTCATGTTTAAAGTTTATGCCATTTGTTGTTTGTCTTTTGGAAGTTAGTGCAGAGGTTAAAGTTGTAAGCTGTAATTCTGGTGGTGCAAAGTTTGATTCACTCACCCTTTGTTTGCCTCCTGTATGACCTTTAGCAAATCATTTAACCAGACAGTGTTCCATAGGCTGGTGCATTTGCCAAGTGTAGTCATAGAGTAGGATATGAAATGTGATACTTATAAGTTACAAGAGGAAGATTGTTTACATACCTTTGGGATTAGCCATGTAGCACAGCAAGGGTACTTTGCTGTTACTGTTGCACATGATACTGTTACAATGCAGAGTCTCAGATACAAGGGGCAGATTAGAGTATCCAGATGTCCAAAAGGCACCTTGATACAGCATGCCTGTATTCTCTACTTTCCTTTCTCCATATTAAAAAAGATATAGAGCACCACATCCAGATGGATGTAAATGCACGTAAGATACATTACACTTTGTGTAGTCTCACTGAGGTGCTGTTTTAGAGCCCTTCATCACCTTGCACTTACTGTGTTTGTAGCCAGATCTGTGGCACAGTGAAATGAACACTGACTGTGGTCCACCCTGATGATTCAGGTTCAGTTAGCAGCTCAGACAACTGATAGTGCTGGAAGGGGAGGATGGGATAAACCTGTCATGAGGGAGAGCGAGTGGTGGTGATAGCATATAGTTACAGCCCCTCATTGGAGTGCCGAGTATGCGGATATTGTTTGGGGCAGGCATGCAGTACACCAAGCTGCTGATTAGACGTAGCCTTCATTCAGCAAGTGTACTGAAGCATACACTTGGATAAATGGAAGACATAGTGTCCCCCACTGTCTTGTGGACTGCATGACCCCCTCACCCAAGAGGTGGAGTTAGGCTGTCCCAAAATCATCCTTAATTTAAGGATGCTGGTGATGGACAAAACAGCCCTCATTGCAGCCTGAATAATAGCTTCTGTGGATGGCATTCAACCACCACCCACCCCGTACAGAATTCATTGTTAGTGAAGGAGAATGAATGAACTGAGTCTGATTGGGGGAGGGTTGATGGGCAGCAGGCAAAAAAAACAGAGGAAAAAAGAGCTTTTCTGTGTTTGTTTCTGTAGTGGTTTTGCTACCTGTGACTCTGTTTTTTAATGTTATTGACATAAGCACTACCCTGATCTTGCACCACATACCACCTAGCTGTGCGGACAAGGTTAGTACAAGGACATCTGTGTGTAATATTGTGGCATAAATATAAATTATATGGGTGACTAAAAGTCATGACAGTTTCATTAGTTGTTGTGGCAACATCACAAACATGACATATTCAGTAAGGAATGTGTTGTTTTATTGAGCATGCTTGCTGCCTGTGGAACTGAATGTACACTAAATCAGAATCCACATGTGGCACAGATGAACATCTAATTCTTATACTCTTAATATGTTTTTCACAGTAATAAAATAGTTATTTCTGATTGTGCACTGGTGCAGTTAGTAGTGTACACACAATTCTATAGTTACCAGACTGATGTATATAGATGATGATGTGTGCAGTCCACAAAAGGAGCTGTGGATCAGTCCACGTGGTAATACTTGCAGACTGAATGTAACAGCATGTTTGATGTTGCTGATAAAGTAGATTAATTTGCATGTAATATGTGGCTTTGTCAGTAGACTGTGTCACTCAGAGTTATTCATAGTATTATGTCAATGTGTTTGTTTTTCTAGACTCGTATGATGTAGCAGTGTCTAACTCCATGGTTTGTACTAGCTCTAATGTTTTTTTGCCAACATTTAGTCTGTTCATGAATGTTGCCTTTAACATCCATCAGCTGTATATGCTATACTGGTTGTACACATTGCTCTTACTTTGAAAGGAATCTTAAAGTGGGCTCTCATAAGAGGAGGTCCATTCTTTTACTCTGCACTCTTTTAAAATTCTAAACACATGTTCTTCCTGTTTCACTGTTGCAGTCATCACACTTGGGTTATCTGCCTGCAGGTAGCCCTCAGTTGGCCCGAATACCAGAGACTTAGTATTTCTGCATCGGTTGCTGTTGCTTCAAGACTGACGTCAGGTTGTCAGGGGTATAAAAACAGGCAGCCGACGCCATTACATCAGTCTTTCTTGCCGAGGAGCCCAAAGCAGAAGCAGTTCACACGTGCCAGTCGGACGCTACCTGAGTTTTCATTTCCAAATTGAATCATCCAGAAGTCTTCTAAAGCTAAGTACCCCCATTGGGGATCCTTTTTTCTTGCTCTAATTGATGTCAGAAAAAGCTAACAATTGTCTTGCCTGTGCAAAACAAATACCACACTGAGATTCCCATTCTTACTGCGTCACCTGTTTAGGCCCAGACCACGACGTACCTCGCTGTTGGTTTTGTGCTTTGTTCAATGCCCAAACTATTCGTCGTCGGGCCCTTATTGTCATTAAATACTTTTGCTCTCGATCTCTGTATTCTGAAATGGCTTCGGTAAGCCGTCCAACTACCGATCTTTTGAAAAAATGTAAGGATAAAGACAGAGACAGACCGCACAGGTCCAAAACTGCTGACGATGCTTCCGTAAAACTAATCACCAGTTCGCTAGTACTCAGTGAGGCGCTTTTGCAGCCCCTGATGCCCGCTTCGATGGATTCGCAGGCCGCTACCAAGACCTGTTCAGAGTCCGGTATGCCGAGAGACTCTTTTTTGACTACGGAACCTGCAAATGTCTCTACCTTGGATGGGTCCTGAGCCGCTGTGCAGGCACCGGCTTCCGAGGAAGTTCTTCGCAGTACCAACATTCGACACAAACCGATGATGTCTTTCGCGTCTTCAGTTCTGTCTAAAACTACCGAGTTTCTAAGGCCAAGAGTACAAGCTAGGCCTAAAAAACCTATGACCCAAACTCAAGCACCTGCTTCCTTGCCACAACATCAAATGCTTAAAATGGCAGAAGACCTGATTATGTTGATTAGTGGAAGCCAGACTTTTCCCTGCTAAACGAAAAAGAGACCTGTCCCCAGCACCTTTAATTGACCAAGAGTCCGACGACTCTGAGGTTTCTGAATATGAAGACATGCCTTTATCTGCTTATGAGGATTCTGATGCAGAGGACTCCATTCCCTCTGCTTCCCCACCAGAGGATTTTTCTTTTGGGGAAACCCTACATACTTAAGAGAGCATTTCCACTGGGAATGCCAGGATTATCCTCATTCTAAAAAGAGACTCAGAGAAATTTTAGATTTGCCACAACATAGACCTTTAGTTAGCCCTCTTGTTCTGGATGTTGTAGATGATGCCTTTATGGAATCTAGTCTAACTCTGGATACTTTACCCCTTGCTCCAAGGAAACCAGACAGGTACTACAGAGTGCCCGAGTCTCACAAATTTCTTTTCAAAAATCCTACTTCTGACCCAGAGGTCATTTCCCAGGGGCCTAAAGGTATAAAAGCAACTACAGCTCAGAATCCCACCCCTTCAGACAGGGATTCCTGAGCTTTAGACAGATGGGGTAAAAAAAGTATACACCTCTGCAACTCTCGCCATTAGGGCATTAAATTGCTAGTTTCACATGCTGAAATACCAACAACATATTATGGAACTTATTTAGCAAAAATTATCTACCTTTACAGACTGTGCAGAAAATAAAGAATTACAGGAGCTTTTGCATTCTGCAAGCCAAGTCAGCAGGCATACCTTGCAATGTGGCTTTGACGCCCTAGGAGCATCTTGCAGGGCAGAAGTCACTGATTCTGTACTGAGAAGGCATGCTTGGCTTAAGGAACAAACCTTGCCAGACCATGTCAAATCAAAATTACTAGATGCTCCTTTGAACAAGGACAATCTGTTTGGCACCAAAGCAGAAGAGGTTCTAAAAAAGATGGAAGAAAAAGCTAAGTCTGTGCAGACAGTCAAAGATTTTTTTTGTAAGTGCAGCCTCCAAGATTCAGTAGGCATTGCCCCTCAAAACATTGGTCCTTTCCAGCCCCCTCAAGGCCATCTCAAACTAGACCCAGGGCAAACAGACCCCTCAGATTACAGTCTCAGGGTATGCAGAGATCTAAGCAATGGAGTACCTCCATTTCTAAAATAGGGAGTGCTAAGCCAACCCCTTACGGCAAGAATTCACAATGACTTCTCAACTCCACTCCTCTCCTCTGTCCAATTGCTTGTGCCCCTAGGAGGAAAACTTGCCCTTCATGCAAAAAACTGGACGTCCATCAGCAGAGACTACCAAAGGTCCTCAACATTGTATCCCAGGGGTACAAATTTTACCTCCACTCACTGCCAACCCCAAAAGGGTTCCCAGACCTTCCTCCAAACCAGTGGGCAGAGGCACAGAACCAAGTTCCATCCTTGCTCTCCATAAGGGCAATTCAACCTGTTCCTGCAGAACAGATAGGTCAAGGGTTTTTACTCCAGACTTTTCCTAGTACCCATAAAAGAGGGCACTTGGCACCCAATCCTAGATCTTTCCATTCTAAATACCTTCCTGGTGGCACCAAAATTCAAAATGCTCACCCTTCAGCAGCTTCTCCCTGTGTTGTCCAAAGATTCGTGTTTAGCCACCCTAGACCTAAAAGAAGCCTATTTGCGCATCCCTGTCAGGGACTAATGCAAGAAATACCTACGTTTCAGGGCAGGATCTATGCATTATCAGTCCTCTGCACTTCCTCTTGGCTTATCCACTGCTCCCAGAGTCTTCAAAAAATACCTGGCTCCAGCCATTGCCTATTTCAGACAGAGAAAGATTCAAATTTAACCTTACTTGGACGATTACCTGATTCAGGCAAACAGTCAGGAAAAGCTATTTCAGCACCTGACATTTGTAAAGAACCTTCTAACTTCCCTGGGGTACACTATCAACGAAAAGAAATCAAAACTAATCCCCAGCCAAAAGCATCCCAGATGGCATTCCTTACTCCAGAAAAACAAGCCTGTCTAAAAGGCTACTTCGCTCAAATGGCCACCAGAACCCAGCTCTCCGCAAGGAAAATCCTGCAGGCCCTAGGGTTCATGGTCTCTTGCATTCTACTAATTCCGTATGCCAGACTGCATATGAGGAAACCTCAATGGTACTTAAAAAGTCTTTGGTGCCAACATTCTCAGGACTTGGAAACCGTCATACCTATCATACCTTGTCTAAGACAGAGTTTTTCTGGTGGGAAGCAGCATGCAACCACAAGGGACTTTCCTTTACTCAACCCCACGCCACGCAGACCCTAACCACAGACACATCAGACTATGCCATGGGGGGGCACATCTGGACGACAAGTGCATTCAGGGCCACTGGAGCCCAAGTCAAATTCATCTGCACATCAACCAAAAAGAGATGCTAGCTGTTCAGCATGCTCTGACAGCTTTCAGATCCATACTCTCACCAGGACCCTTGCTAATAAAAACAGACAACACCACATCAACAAGCAGGGGGGAACCCACTTTTACCTACTCTGCAGGCTAGCCATGGCCCTGTGGAACACGACTTTGGATGTGCATATTCATCTGCAAGTTCAATTCCTGCTAGGAAAACAAAACTTTCTGGCAGATGACTTAAGCAGAAATCTCCTAGACCCACACAAGTGGCAATTAGACCCCAGAACTTTCAGCCTTTTAACCCAGAATTGGGGGACCCCGGAGGTGGACCTTTTTGCCTCCCCCTACAATCACCAGCTCAGCAATTTCTGCACCAGGACACCTTACAGCAGGACCTGGAAAGTGGATGTCCTATCCTTCCAGTGGGTAAACCTCAATCTATGCATTTCCCCACTGCCTCTTCTCACAAGAATATTACTCAAGATAAGACAGGGCAGACCAAGGGCAATCCTGATTGCCCCAGACTGGCCATGCCAGCACTGGTACCCACTACTGCGCAGCCTGTCTCCAGTGCCACCCTGGCATCTAGCCCAGATCCCAACCCTCCTCACCCAGCAGGAGGGACAGAGCTTGCATCCACAATTGCAAACCCTGAATCTTGCAGTCTGGCTTATTCCTTGAATTCTTCCCCAGTGACCAGCCTAAGCAAGCAGGTGCTGGGCATCATTCTTGAAGCCAGATGACCCAGTAACAAGGAAATCTTATGCTGATAAGTGGAAAAGGTATTGTTCCTGGATTCATTCTAAAGGAAAGGACACAACACTGCCCTCCTTACCTCTAATCCTGGATTACCTAGCAGATCTACTCCACAGAGGCCTATCCTTCTCTTCCATTAAGATCCATGCCTCTGCCATCTCGGCTCATTACAACACTGAGCCACCTCTCTTCTCTCACCCTCTCATCAAGCAGTTTCTGAGAGGGGCAAACAACTTAAGGCCACCAAGGAGAGCTCCCACCCCTGTTTGAGACCTTAGCTTTGTACTGGAAAAGCTCACACCACCCCCCTTTGAGCCTGCAGCATCTGCAGGGTTAAAATTCCTCTCCTGGAAAACAGCCTTGCTTCTGGCCATCACTTCAACTAGAAGAGTGTTGGAGCTACAAGCACTGATGGCTGCGGAACTCTTCATTATTTTTCATGCTGACAGGGTCTCCCTCAAACCTAACCCTTCCTTTATGCCTAAAGTGGTGTCCAGTGTAGCTCTCAACCAATCTAACCATTTGCCAACTTTCTTCCCTAATCCTCAAAATAAAGGGGAAAGGATCCTGCACTACTTAGACGTGCACAGACAGCTCAGATTCTACCTTGATCGGACTAAACCCTTCAGGAAATATGACAAGTTACTAGTCAGTTTTGCACCAGGGGCAGAGGGCAGGGCCATTTCAAAACAAACAATTTCCAAATGGATAGCACAATGTATCCATTTCTGCTACAAATACCATGGAAAACAAACCCCTCAGGGGGTCAAAAGGCATTCCACGAGGGCAACTGCTACCTCTACAGTATTCTTCAGGGGAGCCCCTGTCAGGAACATTCTGGAAGCTGATACCTGGAGTTCTGTTCACAACTTCACCAAGCATTACCACCTGCCTATCTTTTCCAGATCCAGGGCGGGTTTAGCAACAGCAGTCCTGTAGGGCATACTAGCCATTCCCAACTTTTCTTGACTGCCTCCACCCATTCTTCAGCTTTGGGAATCAACCCAAGTGTGATGACTGCAACAGTGAAACACTGAGAACATAGCACAGTTGTGTACACTTACCATAAATGTAGATGTTCGAGTGTATTCACTGTTGCAGTCCTGGTTTCCCACCCTCCAGTCCCCTTGTCTCTGTCTCCTCTCTAAGTCTATTACTCACCTCTTACAGGGCTATTGGTATTTACTTTTTACTGGTGGTGTTTTCTCACCATAACTTAGCTCCCTATTTGGGGGGGGGGGGGGCTGCTGACATTTTGGGCATGAAAAACTGATGTAATGGCGTCGGCTGCCTGTTTTTATACCCCTGATGACCTGACGTCAGTCTTGAAGCAACAGAAACCGATGCAGAAATACTAAGTCTCTGGTATTCAGGTCGACTGAGGGCTACCTGCAGGCAGATAACCCAAGTGTGATGACTGCAACAGTGAATACACTCGAACATCTACATTTATGGTAAGTGTAGACAGCTGTACTTTCTGTTCACAAGAACAGTTTGTCCCCATTATCCTGACCCATCCTGGCCCATGCTGGTGTCCTTAGTTCACTCCCACCCTTCTCTCTTCTTGGTTTTACTTATTACATCTTTTGCAGGAAATTTCACACCTTAAATATCAAGCTGTACTTTAGTAGCTGTACCTGATGTCATCCTTGCAGTTGGTGCACTTGAATCAGTCTTGCACCAACACATTCAAGCCAACATCCACTTGAACAACTTTCTTTTCGTACCTCTTAAAACAGCCTGTTGAATTTCTAATATCACATCACCTGTGTAGTAGCTTTAAGATAACCAAATGCAGGTTTAGTGATCCACCTGTGCTCCTTCATATTAGTAAAGATGCTTGTGGGGAAAGACCACTATCAAGGGATCATCATATTCACCTTATAAGCAGAACACAGCAAAAACTGACTGTTATCTTTGTAAGTAAATAAATAAACAAGCAATAAATTGAAGACCAAAAGCAAGGCTGATTTGTTAACATGAAAAACAGCTCAGCTGTATCGAGAGATGAAGCCTTGAATGCAATCTGTATAACCCGGTTTGAAGTAGTGTCCCATGCACTGGGAGGACTGGATGAAAGTAGTGTCCCATGCACTGGAGGACTGGATGAAAGTAGTATTCCATGCACCGGACGACTGGATGAAAGTAGTGTCCCATGCACCAGAGGACTGGATGAAAGTAGTGTCCCATGCACCGGAGGACTGGATGAAAGTAGTGTTCCATGCACCGGCAGACTGGATGAAAGTAGTGTTCCATGCACCGGCAGACTGGATGAAAGTAGTGTCCCGTGCACCAGAGGACTGGATGAAAGTAGTGTACTGTGCACCGGAGGACTGGATGAACGTAGTGTCCCGTGCACTGGAGGACTGGATGAAAGTAGTGATGTTCATCGTGCATGACAGCTGCAGTAATCACATATGGGTTTTCAGCCGTCAGGCGGTCCCTCGGTCGGCCGAATTCCAAAGTCTTGGTCCGGCGTCGGTTGTTGTCGCGTACTCTTCTGACGTCAGGAAGGCTAGAGTATATAAGACACAGCCGACGCCATCTTCCCCAGTCTTTTTTGCTGCGCGGTGCCCGAAGCAGAAGCAGTTCGCAAGTGCCGGTCGGCCAGCTCCTGAATTACGAATAATTTTGGAACCGAAGTCTACATTAAAGCTAAGTACCCCGTTGGGGAACCTTTTCTTGCCTCAGACCGATGTCAGAAAAAGTTAATAATTGTATTTCTTGTGGGAAGCAAATACCGGATAAGGATTTCCATTCCCTTTGCATACCTTGTTTGGGCCCAGACCACGACGTCTCGGGCTGTCGCTTTTGCGCTACCTTCAGTAAACGCACTATCAAGCGTCGGGCGGAGTTCGCCCAGCACTTTTTTGGTAAAGCGTTTAATTATAAAATGTCGTCGGATACTCCGACTACCACTTTGTCTAAAAAGCGCAAAGAAAAGGACCGCCAGAGGAGGACCGCAGTCTCCACCGACACCACGCCGAAGCAGGCTCCACGTGGCCCGGTTCTCAGTGAGACGCCTTTGCAGTCCCTGACTACCGACGACACTCCCTCGGCGGGGTCTTCTGTACCCGAGACCGCTGGTTCTTCGGCCCTTTCCCAGACTACAACCGAAGCCCTTGCATATGTCGAGCCTACCAATGTGGATAGATCTACATCCACCCATGGTGTATTTAGGCCTTCATCATCTTTCTCTATCAAGGCCTTCACTAAATCCAAAACAGCCAGGCACCATACTAGGCCGGCTACACAAGGCCCATCACTTGGGCCCATGCCTAAGAAGCACATGCTTAAAATGGCTGAGGACCTTATCACTCTTATCAGAGGCTCCCAGGCCCCTCCGGACAAGAGGCCCAGAGTAGAGGAGGATTCTCCTACTTCTGACCAGGGATCCATTTTATCAGAACATTCTGATGCTGAAGAACACTCTTATTCTCCTTTCGAGGATTCGGATGCAGAGCAGTCTATTCCGTCTGTATCCCCCCCTGAGGATTTTTCTTTTGGGGAAACCTTACACTCTTTGAGAGAGCACTTCCACTGGGAAGGCCAAGACTTTTCAGACTCCAAGAAAAGGCTTAGGGAATTTCTCTGGTTACCTCAGCATAGACCTTTGGCTATTCCTCCTGTTTTGGAGGTATTGGATGATGTTTACTCGGAGGCCTGCCTTAATCCTGATTCTCTGCCTCCTGCACCAGTTAAGCCGGATAGGTATTACAGAGTACCTAATTCTCATCGGTTCCTCTACAAAGGCCATAATGCAGACCCTGAAACTATTTCTCAAGGCCCTAAAGGAATTAAGGCCTCCACGGCCAAGAATCCACTTCCTGCGGAAAGGGAATCTAGATCTCTAGAAAGGTGGGGTAAGAAGGTTTATACCTCGGCCACCCTAGCCATGAGGGCCTTAAACTGCCAGTTTCATATGATTAAATATCAACAATTCCTGATATCACAATTAAAGACCAAAATATCACAGCCTGAACAACCAGATATAAAAGAGTTGCAGGATATGATGCATAGTGCAGAGCAAGTGGGTAAGCACACCTTACAATGTGGTTATGATGCCCTAGAGGCCTCCAGCAGATCGGCCGCTACCGGATCAGTCATTCGCAGACATGCATGGCTTAGGGAACAAAATCTGCCAGACCATGTGAAAGCAAAAATTCTGGATGCACCTTTACATAAGGATGTTCTTTTTGGTGCTAATGCTGAGGATATATTACGTAAAATGGAAGAAAAAGCAAAATCTATGCAAACTGTCAAAGCTTTCTTACAGGTTCAGCCACCACGGTTCAGCAGGAATTGGCCTTCAAAAAACTGGTCCTTTCCAACCACTGACAAGCCCCAAAGAGGCAGATACAGACGTGGAAGGGGCAGAGGACAAGCCCAAGGGTCCTACAGAGGCAGACAATGGCAATCACCAGCACCAAGAGGTGGTGACGACAGTGCACAGCAGTACAGGAAACAGACTCAATGACTCCCTCATTTCCATGCCAAGCAAAATTCAACTGGCAGCACCTTTGGGAGGGAAACTGGCACTATTTGCAAACAATTGGCATATTGTCACAACAGACAAATGGATTCTGGACATTATAAACAGAGGCTACAAATTCCATTTTCACACTCTTCCAAAAATGAGAGGCATGCCAAATCTACCACAAAATCAAAGGGTAGAGGCACAACTACAAATTACAAAGCTCCTAAACATGAGGGCTATACAAAAGGTACCTACGCACCAACAAGCACAAGGTTTTTATTCAAGGCCTGGTGCCAAGAAAAGGAAGCGACTGGAGACCCATACTGGACTTATCCATTCTAAACACATTTCTTCTCGTGCCAAAATTCAAGATGCTCACATTACAGCAACTCCTTCCCATGCTGGGCAAGGGGTTCTGGCTGGTAACATTGGACCTCAAGGAGGCATACCTGCATGTCCCAATCAGACAAAGTTGCAGAAGATACCTCAGATTTCTTGCAGGTTCAAATCACTATCAATTCTCTGCATTGCCCTTTGGCTTATCTACTGCGCCCAGAGTATTCACCAAGTGCCTGGCATCAGTGATTGCATACTGCAGACTTCAAGGGATACAAATTTACCCTTATCTAGATGACTGCCTGATCCAAGCGGACAGCAAACACATACTTCTGAAACACCTGGCATATGTGACACGGTTACTGCTTTCTCTGGGATACACCATCAACAAGGAGAAATCAAAGCTAACACCCTCTCAGAAAATAACCTTCCTGGGTGCCGACTTGGACACAAACACCCAGATGGCTTATCTTACGCCAGAAAAACAAGGGCAACTATCTCATTACTTCAAAATACTTGCAAAAAGTACCAGGCTTACTGCAAGGAAAATCCTGCAGGCTCTGGGATTCATGGCATCTTGCATTCTTCTAATCCCATGCGCAAAGCTGCACATGAGGAAACTTCAATGGTACCTAAAAAATCTATGGTCTCAACACAGTCACAGCTTGGAAGCGGAGATTCCAATAATTCCCTGTCTTCAAAAGGAATTCATATGGTGGGCCCAAGCATGCCAAGTAAACACAGGCCTCCCATTCTGCAAGCCTCAAGCTACACAAGTCATAACCACAGACGCTTCAGATTACGCCTGGGGAGCGCACATGAAGGACAGGTGCATTCAGGGCAGATGGCCCCAAAAGAAAAGCACCTTCACATCAATCAAAAAGAAATGCTGGCAGTAATAAAGGCAATCTCAGCGTTCAGAGAATTCCTGCATCCAGGACAACTGCTCATAAGAACAGACAACACCACAGTAATGTGGTACATAAACAAACAAGGAGGAACTCATTCATACCCCTTGTGCAGACTAGCCATGACTCTTTGGAACCTGGCTCTGGAAAGACAAATAGAACTTCAGGCACAGTACCTGCCAGGAATGGAAAACACACTGGCAGACACTCTGAGCAGACATATGACAGATCCTCACGAATGGAAGCTACATCCACAGGTGTTTACAGAGATTGTTCAAGCGTGGGGAAGGCCAGAGATAGATCTTTTTGCCTCCCACAGAAACCATCAATTAAAAGGTTTTGCTCAAGGACCTTCCACCCAAAGGCCTGGAAAGTGGACGCTCTTTCCTTCACATGGACAACTTGGTCAGTTTATGCATTCCCACCTCTACCTCTTCTGCCCAAGGTACTTTTGAAAGTAAGAACAGACAAGCCGAGAATGATACTGATTGCTCCGGACTGGCCGAGACAACACTGGTATCCACTCCTGAGGAGCCTAACACACACTCCTCCGTGGCCCCTGCCTCTAACACCTCTACTGCTGACGCAGAACAATTTCAAAACCCTTCACAGTCAGCTGAAAACTCTCAGTCTCGCTGCATGGAAAATTCCTTAGCATCACATCAGATACTACTCTCCAAAGAGGTGCAGGATGTCATTTTGGAGGCCAGAAGACCATCTACTAGAAAAGCTTACTCCGCAAAATGGAAGCGGTTTTGCAGTTGGAATGAAAAGCGAGGGCAGGACCCTAGAAAATTGAACCTGCCTCAGATTTTGCAGTACCTAGCTGAACTTTTGAGCAATGGACTTTCATTTTCCTCAATCAAAATACATGCCTCAGCAATCTCTGCAGAATTCAACATGGATCCTCCTTTATTCTCACACCCACTCCTACGACAGTTCCTCAGAGGGGCTAAGAACATAAGACCTCCAAGGAAACAGCCAGTGCCAGCTTGGGACCTTAACTACGTACTGGAAAAATTGACATTACCTCCCTTTGAACCGGCTGCTTCAACAGAATTACAATATTTGTCATGGAAAACAGCTTTATTCCTGGCCATCACTTCAGCTCGTAGAGTATCTGAGTTGCAGGCCCTCATGGCGGTGCAGCCATTCCTCATCTTCCATCAGGACAGGGTTTCCCTTCGTACCAACCCTTCCTTTATGCCTAAAGTGGTATCTAGGGTAGCCTTAAACCAGGCCATACACCTTCCTACCTTTTTCCCTAACCCTCAAAACAAAGGGGAAAGGCTGCTACACTCTTTAGACATCCATAGGCAGCTACGTTATTACTTGGACAGAACCAAATCCTTCAGAAAATCAGATCAACTCCTCATTTCATATGCTGTGGGGGGTCAAGGGAAACCTGTTACCAAACAGACCATTTCCAAGTAGATTGGTCACTGCATACGCTTTTGTTATTCCTATCATGGAAAGCTTGTCCCTACTGGTATCAGACCTCACTCCACTAGGGCCACAGCCACCTCTACAGCCTTCCTCAGAAGAGTGCCTACTAAAGATATCTTGGAGGCAGCCACTTGGAGTTCTGTACATACCTTCACAAAACACTACCATCTGCCTTTATACTCCAGAACAAGAGCAGGCTTTGCCACTGCAGTTTTGCAGGGCATTATAGCTCAACCCAGTTCCGTATAGTACCTACCACCCTATGCATAGCTTTGGGATTCTACCCATATGTGATTACTGCAGCTGTAATGCACGATGAACATAGTACAGTTTTGTACCTACCATAAATGTAGATGTTCGAGGGCTATTACAGCTGCAGTACAGGTTTCCCACCCTCCTTCCCCACTTGGTAAGACCTTGGGGTCTGAATACCTCTTCATACCTGCTGACTGGGTTATCCTGCTATGTTTTATTTGTTTACTTTTGTGGATTAGATTTATTTATGTATTGCCTTCCTTTTGGGGGCACCTGACATCTGGGGCAAGAAAGACTGAAGAAGATGGCGTCGGCTGTGTCTTATATACTCTAGCCTTCCTGACGTCAGAAGAGTACGCGACAACAACCGACGCCGGACCAAGACTTTGGAATTCGGCCGACCGAGGGACCGCCTGACGGCTGAAAACCCATATGTGATTACTGCAGCTGTAATAGCCCTCGAACATCTACATTTATGGTAGGTACAAAACTGTACTTTCCATGTACCGGAGGACTGGATGAAAGTAGTGTTCCATGCACCGGAGGACTGGATGAAAGTAGAGTTCCATACACCGGCAGACTGGATGAAAGTAGTGTCCCGTGCACCAGCAGACTGGATGAAAGTAGTGTCCCATGCACTGGAGGACTGGTTGAAAGTAGTGTCCCGTGCACTGGAGGACTGGATGAAAGTAGTATTCCATGCACTGGCAGACTGGATGAAAGTAGTGTTCCATGCACCGGCAGACTGGATGAAAGTAGTGTTTCATGCACCGGCAGACTGGATGAAAGTAGTGTCCCGTGCACCGGAGGACTGGATGAAAGTAGTGTCCCGTGCACCGGAGGACTGGATGAAAGTAGTGTCCCGTGCACCGGAGGACTGGATGAAAGTAGTGTCCCGTGCACCGGAGGACTGGATGAAAGTAGTGTCCCGTGCACCAGAGGACTGGATGAAAATAGTGTCCCGTGCACCGGAGGACTGGATGAAAGTAGTGTTCCATGCACCACTGGATGAAAGTAGTGTCCCGTGCACTGGAGGACTGTATGAAAGTATTGTTCCATGCATCGGAAGACTGGATGAAAGTAGTGTCCCATGCACCGGAGGACTGGATGAAAGTAGTGTCCCATGCACCGGAGGACTGGATGAAAGTAGTGTTCCATGCACCGGAGGACTGGATGAAAGTAGTGTTCCATGCACCGGAGGACTGGATGAAAGTAGTGTCCTGTGCACCGGAGGACTGGATGAAAGTAGTGTCCTGTGCACCGGAAGACTGGATGAAAGTAGTGTTCCATGCACCGGAGGACTGGATGAAAGTAGTGTTCCATGCACTGGCAGACTGGATGAAAGTAGTGTTCCATGCACCGGCAGACTGGATGAAAGTAGTGTACTGTGCACCGGAGGACTGGATGAACGTAGTGTCCCGTGCACCGGAGGACTGGATGAAAGTAGTGTTCCATGCACTGGAGGACTGGATGAAAGAAGTGTTCCATGCACTGGCAGACTGGATGAAAGTAGTGTTCCATGCACCGGCAGACTGGATGAAAGTAGTGTCCCGTGCACCAGCGGACTGGATGAGAGTAGTGTCCCGTGCACCAGAGGACTGGATGAGAGTAGTGTCCCTTGCACTGGAGGGCTGGATGAGAGTAGTGTCCCGTGCACTGGAGGACTGGATGAGAGTAGTGTCCCATGCACTGGAGGACTGGATGAAAGTAGTGTTCCATGCACCGGAGGACTGGATGAAAGTAGTGTCCCATGCACTGGAGGACTGGATGAAAGTAGTGTCCCGTGCACCGGAGGACTGGTTGAAGAAGAAATGAGAATGATAAGATGATGCCTGTTCACATCTTCTAAAGTGGAGAGGGAGTGTGTGTGTGTGTGTGTGTGGGGGGGGGGGGGCTTCAGGGGTGAAAGTGGAACTGTGACAAGAGGTGGCTGAAGCTGGTACATTATCATGAAAGTGGGGAGCAACTCCCTTGTGGTACCATTGTACACCCACCTTGTGATATAGCTGACCAGAACTATGGATGAGTTGGGCAGTGATGTCACCTGAATCTCCACTTCTCTCCCTGGTTATAGTGGGAGAGCATAGCTTGATGGTAGAGAGACCTTTCCATCTGGATAGGTTAGACCTGCACTGCAGAGGAACATATTTGTGGCATATGCTAACAGTTCATTGCCCCTAGGGAGAAGGATGCTATCTGAGATGTAGGGTGTCTGAAGTCAGCTGTAGCTGGCAATGAGAAGAGAAAACGTAGTGCTGTGGCTGGGAAGTTTCCAGAAGGAGGTCTGAAAATCTACTGACAGGAAGTGTGTAGCAAAGTAAGAACAGCTTCTTTATTAGCTGAAAGTTGAAGGAAAAAACAACTCTGTAAGGAGCACACTAAACCAAAGGCTTCTAAAAAGTTTAGCAAAAAGAAGCATTTGATTCAAA